>NC_091444.1:94512193-94758109 GCF_964237555.1 Oryctolagus cuniculus | reverse complement strand
GAGTGCCAATTTGAGTTCTGTCTCCTCTGCTTCTGATCCAACTTCCTGTCAATATATTCACCCTGGGAGAGAGCAGATGATTTCTCAAGCACTTGGATCCCTGTCACCCACACGAGAGATCTGAAGGAGTTACTGGCTTCTGGCTCCAGCCTGGCTCAGTCCTGGCTACTGGAGTCAATTAGGGAGTGAACTAGCAGATGTCTCTCTATCTTTGATTATCTGTCTGTCTGTCTGTCTCTGTCTTTCTCTTTTTCAAATAAAAAATAAAAATTGAGACTGAGAAAAACAGACACAGTAGAGCTAGTGCTCACTGCCTGATGTTTGTGTGTGTGCATGCGTATTCTACAATAATATATTTTTTAAACTTTGAGTCTTTAGTTTTCATGTGAGCAAAGATCAGGGAACATTTCTTTTAAGAACTTTTGAATTAATATCTTGTGAAATGTCAGAAACAAGATCTTATGGATGAAGCATCTTGTAGGTAATAAGAGTGTGAGTGGATTGAATCTTAAGTCTGTAAGTCTCTCCTAGTGATTAGTTGAAGATTAAATAGATTCAGGAAAATATTGTTTTTTAAGTGAAATCGTAGTATGACTTGGTGATATCATTTCATCAGAGAATAGAATCTGGACAAGTCTAATTATGTTTATATCAGTTTGCTTCCATTTTTTTTAAGCTCTTGATGTGTCACAAAAATGTAGCAACAAATCAAAGTTGTGTTTATGAAGCATATAATGACACTAATCCAGACAAAAGGAATGAATAAATAACAGAGTTGGTACCGACACTAAAGTAAAAGTGTAAACTAAAATCAGTAACATAAAATGTTTGAGGAGGGTCAGACGTGATTAACATCTGATTGTCTTTTTTGTTTATTTTTTAAGTTTTATTTTATCATCCTTGTCAATCACATCAGAAAGCATATCAACAGTGCATCTTATGATAAGTCAGCTTACAACAAAAATGAACAAGGCAATTATCTTTACAGAAAAGGTTTTCAACAAAAAAGTATGCAATAGTCAATTGAAACGTAGTGTTCATACTTTGTAGGTATATAGGAAACGTAGAAAACAAAAGTCCTTTGCTACTCAGCAAGAAAAAAAAATAGAGAAAAAGATTTGAATGGAAACCAGAAATTTGGGGATTTGGGAAAATAACTCAGTACTGACACATATCTACATTTATAGTCCCACTTAGTTATTAAAAATAAAAACAAACTCACAAACAGTAAAACATCACAGAGAATAGAGAACCATAGTGCCAAGAGATGCCAAGGCCAATATGCAATTGAAACTAGTAGAAATGTTATAAACAATTATTCACTGTGCATTGTAATATTCTTGTAGTTCTGAAGTGAAGATAAACCAACAGGAGAGAATACTCCTTAAAATTGCTTTGTTTTACGTGATCTTTCACATTTGTTTCTAGTCACACCTTCTTAGCAAAAACATAGCAATTACATGTTACAGGGGGAAAATAGGAATCAACTTTAATATTCACAATCACTGCAGTGCTGACATAAGAGGCCATAAACTGTTAAAGTTTATTGATTCTAACTGGATCCCTAAGCATGATTAAAAGATAGCAATGATGAAGCCCTTTTTGGGAAAAAACAATCCCTTCTACCCCTGATTCAAAACTATTTAAAAGGATATAAAGGAATATTACACTAATTAAGATTTTTCAAAAACCATTAAGAATGAAAGAGTAAATCCTGTTGGAAGATATGATAGCTTTACACTCTGCAAAGTGAATTATCTACAGAAGTACAGCTTAACTTTTCTATTATAATAAATAAACACTACTTAGTTCCATAAGGTGCTGTAAATTCGTAGCTAGTGCACACTAATGCCACCCACTGTACTCAAATGCAAAGGGAAATACGGAGATGTCTAATCTCCACTTCCTTTCTGATCCTTGATTTCATGAACAGTGATGAACACCAAAATACACAAAAGCTGAAAATCCAATTTTTTATTTGAAAAAAATAAGGCTGAAGTGAATATGGATATTTAATCTGGTTTCATAAACTCTTAATAATTATTTTCTGGGGAACCAATAATGAGGAATGTACAGAAAAGTCAATATTTCTATGTTACCAGTACCAATCCTGGATTTTAGAAAGTAAATCTAATTTTTAGACCATTAACTACTTTTACTTATATAAAAATAACTCTTGGGGCCAGTGCTGTGCCTTAGCAGGTAAAGCTGCCACCTGCTGTGCCAGCATCCCATATGGGCACCAGTGTGAGTCCTGGCTGCTCCACTTCCAGTCTAGCTCTCTGCTACTGTCTGGGAAAGCAGTGGAAGATGGCCCAAGTCCTTGGGTCTCCCTGTGTGGGAAACTAGGAAGAGGTTCCTGGCTCCTGGCGCAGCTCCAGCTGTTGCAGCCATCTGGGGAGTGAACCAGTGGATGAAGACCTCTCTCTCTCTGCTTCTGCCTCCCTGTAACTCTTTCAAATAAATAAATAAATCATTAAAAAAAAACTTTGAAAAGATACTTACAGTTAGATATAGTTAAACAAATGTTGATTGTTAATAATACACTGAGAAATTTAGTCTTCTGGTTACTTTCATAAAAATAACTCAATTACAAAGCTGATGAAGGTTTTTCCTATGAGATCTAATAGCTTAAATGATGTTTCTGACTTAGTTATTATCAGAACTTAATATTGATGAGATTTAATGAAATGACCTCATTGTTGGAAACTCAATTTTTTTTTAAGATTTATTTATTTATTTGAAAGTCAGAGTTACACAGAAAGAGGAGACACACTAATTTACTACCCAGTTGGCTGCAACGGCTGGAGCTGGGCCGATCTGAAGCCAGGAGCCAAGAGCGTCTTCCAGGTCTGCCATGCACATTCAGGGGCCCAAGGACTTGGGGCATCTTTTGCTGCTTTTCCAGGCCATAGCAGAGAGCTGGATAGGAAGTGGAGCATCCAGATCTCGAACCAGTGCCCATGTGGGATGCCGGCACTGCAGGCTGTGGCTTAACCCACCATGCCACAGTGCCGGCTCTGGAAACTCAGTTTTAAACATGTTCAAATGCGCATGCTACACATAAATGTGAGTGTAGGTACATATTTATATCTAGCCAGTCTCTTGAATGAAGATAAGCACATAACACAGGGGAGTAATTGCTTCATGAATAGTTTCTATTAACTTTGACAAATTCATTTTATTATCAACTTTTCTTTGCATTTCTTTCTGTACATTTTATATACATTTAGGTTACACTTTAATTGTAAGGTACAGTATTAATATCTATGAGTTGATAAAGTCCCATGATTCCTTATCTCTGGTTTCCAAATCCAATCATCCTTAATAACTAAAACATTTATCATATTTCACTGGGGACACTAATTTGTTGAACCAGCGTGAGGTTATTTATTGGGCTTTGTACACTCACTCAGTGAAAATATCTGTGTATTTTTCTGCAGAGATTCTAGTACGTTTGATTTTATACTACTACTACAGACTCTTTTGAGGTATCTCATGATTACTATATCATTGTATTGAACTCAATAAAATCTGAGCTTTGGAAGTCAACTCACTTCCAGGGTTTCATAAAAGAAATTGTCAACCTGAACTGGGTTTTCACTAATACAAATGGTTTGTATTTGGTATTTGAAGAAGCAGACTACATAATTATTTTCAGAAAAAGAAAGAAAATTCATCTCCATAAGGGTTTGAAGAAACTATGGAGATATGACAGTGGAAATGAAGTTGGGGTTTTTCCACAGTTTCTTATGAGCCAACCTGGCCCTCTGCTATGGATGAAACTAGAAAGGTGACATGGGCTGTTGTGAGACCGGTGTGGGAACAATTTAGGAAACCAGAGAAACTTAAGCCAAATTGAAAGGACAATCCTGAGGGGTGAATGAAAAAGGATATACACAATAGAATCAGGTGTTAGGAAAGTACAGTGAGGAACGTTGCAAACAGAATTGGGTCCAGAGGACATGAACAGATAATAAAGACAACAATAGAAGGGGTCTTAGGAGGAATAAGTGAACCAACATATAATAGCATGTAGCATGTACCAAGCACTATGATACCCCAGTCGTACACGATTTAATCTCATTCGTCCCAAATGTGCAGAAACACAGTAGTCTAAACTTCATACTATGAATGAGGAATTGAGAATTCAGGTTAACTTATTTGTACAATGCCATCAGTCCACAAGTGCTAGAATCCGCATCCAAGTGCATGTCTGATTGATAAAGGATTTTTGATCCACCTATAGCTTTTTTAAGCTGAGATAAATGAATTATTTAAAGAAGAACACATTTTCCTTATAAGGCAGACAGAAAAAGTTCTTCTAAGACAAACCAATGTAAACAGAAGATAATATAGTTCAGTAAGATACTAACAGCAGTTAAATGATACTTCTGCTCAGATATAGAAAGAGAAGATCTGAAAAATGCCTGGAAATAGCTGACTTCTGGAGTGACTTACTCTATGTGACGTTTTCTGCAGAGTAGGAATGATGGTGTATTGTTTATAGGCTTATTGCTGAAGAATAAATGAGATTTGTAAAATATCTGGCATAGAATGCAGCATATAAAGTTATCTGTTTCTTCATATTATTGTAAGTATCCTTAAAAGTCAGAGAAAAGGGAATATGATGGAGTAGTAACATGTTAAGCTTTTGCAGTCAATAAAGAAACAGTCAGAAACTGACCCTTACATTTAAGGCACTCCAGGTCTAATGGTCTGCATGTTTGCATCTCTATAAATTCATGAGTTGAAATCCTTACCCCCCAGGGATAGAATCAAGAGCTAAGGTGTTTTGGGAGGTAATTATGTCAACAGGATTAATGCCCTTATGTTAGAGGCCCAAGAGAGCTCATTTTTCCCTGTACCATGTAAGGATCTGGCCACAAGGCATAATCACACCTAGGAAACAGGCCTTTACCAGAAATGGAATCTGTTAGTGCCTTGTTCTTGGCTTCTCCAGTCCCCAGAATGATGGAAAATAATTTCCTGTTGTTCATGAACTACCTAGTTTGTGGTATTTTGTTAAATCAGCCTACATGGGCTAAGACATCTGCTTAAAATTTTAAAAAATGAAAATTGTGAGCATGTAGTGAGGAGGAATTAATGACAATATATTTTATGAGTGGCGTAATTATAATCTTACTTTGATTTTTTCCTAGATATATGAGATACAAGCATAAATGTAAATAACATTTAGTACTTCAGAAATCTGCATGTAGCTAATTCAGTATTATTCTCATTTATTTCAATTAAATTCCATTGTGCAATGGTTCCTTTTGTAAAATATTAGTTTGAAAGGAACGGGATGCTGTGGGATGAGAGGAGAGAGAGAGAGAAATATTTCCTATCCACTGTTTTTGCAAGGATTCCATATATGTGGAAGGTTGTGTGTCTGAAGCTGATCATGCTACTATTTTTCTGACTTATTCCTGGATTTACTTATAATTTATATGAAGTAGATTTTTCTGTACTCCAATCCCTGACACCTACTACATCTCTGTGCTTCAGGATTAGAAATCACTTCCAAAGAGAAGCTCTTTTTACTCCTAAGAATCATTATTTGGACATAGTATGGGAACTGTGAAAAGAATTGGGCTTTCAAATTTTAGTCTGGAGTTGTAGCATTAGCCTGAAGCAATGAAATAGGTAAACAAAATTAAAGTCATGCACATCCAATATTCCAGGTTTCTTTACAAAGTCCTACAGAAAAGCAGTGCTGGAAAGTGTTCCCTGTGGTTATAAAAACCTCTTTTCCTAATATCCCATTCTCTTCCTAATTCAATCTGCAAAGGTCCCACACCATATATCACCACTGAGTTTGCATGAAAGTGGGCCCACTGTGCTAATGAACCAGGTTGCTGTATGTTCACATTTCCTTCACTTCCCAAAATAATTTCCTCACAGATTAGCACTGCATTCTTCCTGAAGCTTTATCCTACCTCTCATATTTGTTCCTCTACCTCTTTTTTTTTTTTTTGAGATGTATTTATTTACTTGAAAGTGTCAGAGTTACACAGAAAGAGAAGGAGAGGCAGAGAGAGAGAGAGAGGTCTTCCATCTGCTAGCCCACTCTCTACTTGGCTGCAATGGCCGGAGTTGCATTGATCCGAAGCCAGGAGCCTCCTCTGGGTCTCCAATGTGGGTGCAGGGGCCCAAGGACTTGAGCCATCTTCCCCTGCTTTCCCAGGCCATAGCAGAGAGCTGGATTGAAGTGGAGCAGCCGGGACTGGAACCGGTGCCCACATGGGATGTTGGCACTGCAGGCAGTGGCTTTACCCACCATGCCACAGTGCCAGCCCCATCCTCTACCTCCTTCAGCTTCTTGTTGGGTGGTTCCTTCTCTTTAGCTCTGATTCCATTACTTCTCTGTCCTTCATTTTGCTTCTCTTCCCTTGCATTTTCTTCTCTTCTACGTTCTCTTTCATTTTCTTCTTTCTCTTCTGCTCCAAGAACATAACACCTGGGGGTTCAGTCCTACCCCTTCACTATGTGCACTGTATGTGGATGTGTCATCCCATGGCTTTCAATGTGATGAGAAATGTCTGTCTTTGTTCCATAAATTAGGGATTAATTCATTCAACTGCTGGTCTGATGTTTCTGATTGGTTAAAACAGAGGCGTGATTCCCTCCCATCACTACCACCTGTCTATTTGCCCCCACATTTTCATTCACAGAAAAGGAGTCATACACTCAACTCTTGCTCAAATTAATAGAGCCTAGGAAACCTCCCTAACATTTTCTCTCATTCCCAGCATCTATTTAACCAACATGTCCTATGACATCTAATCCAAATAAATCTCCAATCTTCATATCTGTCTCACACTTCTCTATTGCCACTGTAGTACAAAGGCTCTTGTTGAGTTAGTGCAGTAGTTTCTGTTCTTGGCTGTCTGTTATGCATTTTCCACATAGTTCCCTTTGAACTGCAAATGACCCTTAGAACATGTTCATCTAAAGATAATGAAGAACTGGTGTCTGGTACTGGACTTATTTGTCCTCTATCAACAACTATGCAATTAGACACATTTTATGACATGGAGTTTCATAGATTGAATAGTAGGCAGTACAAGATTCTGTTCCTAAATGTTATGCCTGAGATCAGCACAGTTTTTGCAAAGAATTCTGGTTCCTGACACCTTTGAAAACCATTGCAAGGGGAAATGAATACCATGCAAATCAGAGTTTTCCTGGGGTGCCGGGGCGGGGGGTGGTGGTGGTGGTGGTGATGTGGCAGAGTTCATTGTCCAGGGATGCTGGAGTAGCTAAAATATTAAGGGTAGAGGAATGCTGAGGAAGCATGTGGATTGTGGCAGTGAGAGACCTTCACCAGAGGTGAGATTGCGGATATGCACAAGCAACTGAAATCATAGAAATACCTACTACCTACTGTATAACCAAGAATTGACTGGGGATACCAGACATTACAGAGATCTCAATGAAAAAAAAAGTGCTTCATTTAGTAGAGAGCCTAAGACTACCCTGTAAGAACCATGAAAATACTCTGAATTAAAAGATATGTCTGAGTCTAAGGTCCAACTATAAATAGAACAGTCCTAACAGAGATGCAACTATATTGGAACAGATCAATATAATCCTCTAGCAAGTTGAGTCCCTGGACAGAAACTCTCGGTATCATACATAAAATTTATTATTCACATTCTCCAACAGGTAATACAAACTTGAAGGTGAGTGTTTGACCTCTCAGTTCGAGGAACAGTAAAGATCAGTAAGACGACAATTATGATGCAGTTAAGATGCGCACATCCCTTATCAGAGTGCCTAGATTCAACAGCCCACATCTCCTTACTCCAATTTCCTATTAGTGCTTATCCTGGCGTGCAACATGGATGGCTCAAGTAGATGGGTTTCTGCCACCCACATGGGAGACCTGGATTAAGTTAGCAGCTCCTGGCTTCACCTTATCCTTGTCTATTGCAGGCCCTTGAGGAGAGTAGCAGATGGGAGCGCTCTCTCTCTTTTTTTTTTTTTTTTTTTCTCTCTCTCTCTTTGCCACGCCACTACTCAAATAAATAATTTTAAAAATTCATGCCCGAAAATTTATTTGTACTTGATAAACCAAAAGAGAAAAGTAAAATGCTAATTGACACAGTTTCCTAAGTGATGAGATATTGAGCGGGAGACAAGAACATTGTTGCAAATATATTTGAAGATTTTAAACAAGAGGAACAGATGTAAAATCCAAGGATGAAATAAATACAGAAAAGCAAATTTGAGTGTTGTGTTTTCATCTAGATCTAAAATGTTAGAGTATTATTCTCACCATAACAACAGGAAAAAGCCACATAACCACAAAATTAGTTTTCAAAAAACATAAAAGAAAGCTGTGCTCACCAGGAAAAAAGTCTGCAATAGCAGGAAACAGCTTCCTCCTACCATGGAGAAATAATCCAGGAGTACTGGCTCACCTAGAGCAATTATGGGACAAAACAAATTCCAAATGACTTACAAGTAAGAAAGAAATCAAATGCGCATAACAATGGATTGCTAAAGGATCTATGTTGATTGAGTTAAACCCACAACACCTGAGAGCTTTTGTCCAGGAAGCTACACAAAAACTTTCACAAGAAGGGTAGGAAACAGTGTGTAAAACCCAAGAATCATCCACACCTGGAAGATTCATACTGTCACAGATGTGTGCTAAGATCCTTCTTCACTACAGAGTTAAACGTTTGGATCACTGGGGGGAGACAGTGAACTTGGTGAGCTCCACACAGGATGTAGAGGAAGACATTTGCTTTGGCCTTCAGGTTAAATCCCAAGAATTAGAGGTCTCTTCTTCCTAAGAGAGTCCAGGAACCTTCTACACATACAAGGCACAGGATCAAGGCAAACTTTTGCTCTGCGGAGAGCAGCATAAAGCTCTATGAGTCACACTGTAAACTAGTGCGTGATTAGGACTAAAGCAAAAATAGAAAAGAAGAAGACTTCTAAGACCATGAACATTATCTAAGGAGCCCAGAACAGGATGGAATAGCAGTCCTTTACTGGGGGAGATCAGTCAAAAATTGCAGGCAAAGAAGAAATATCCAAACACCCTAGTACCTCAGTCTCTAGTCTATTTAAAATTTTTAATTTATTTTTCATTTTATTTGAATGGCAGAGAGAGGGATACAGGGACAGATATTATCCATCTACTGATTCACTCCCCAAACGCCTACAACAGCCAGGACAGGTCAAGCTGAAGCCAGGAACCTAGACTCATTCCAGGGCTCCCACTGGGTGGCAGGGATGCTCTAGTTAGAGTATGGCCTGAAAGAAAGCTAGAGTAAGAAGCAGAGCCAACACTCTAACACTGACACGGTTTGTGGGCAACTCGAGTGGTGTCTTAGCCTCTGCATCATATACATACCCCTCAGTCTCAACTCATGCACAACACAACAGATAAACTGTAGTAGACATAGTGCTGAAGGTAGCCATAGTAAGGCCATAATTAAAATACGCTTAATTTATGATGAATACTTGTTAATAATAATCTTAATTTAAGATTAATTCAAATCTCACACTAAAGACATAAGAGGAGTATACAGTCCATTATGATATACTAATATTTCTTATCTCATTTTCTACTGTTCTACACTTGATATCCGCCATTCATACACTAAAAAAAAAAAAAAAAAAGGTAAGCCTGAAAAGCTAGCCAGAAACAAAGTGATCAACAGAACTATATATAAGATGACACAAATGTTGGCATTGTTAAGGGGGGAATGTCTAAGTTTGATGTGCAAACATAGAAGGACACTGAAAATTTCAGAAGAGCGAACAAAATTATACGAAAATTTCAAATGTAAATATAATAAACAACACACATATATGCCAACAAATGAAGTGACAAATAGAAGCATGTCTCTCATTGTCTCACAAGCAAAAACTAGCAGCCCATGGCAGAAATAGAAATAATGAAATTAGATCGATAGAAATTAACCTGAAGAAGGAAGCTAGGATGAAACAGTCCACAGAATTAATTGCTTTGAGACAAGCAAACTTGCAGTTAATTGAAATCAGGAAACAGATTTTAAATATAGTCATGTACTAAATATGCATATGGAGAAATCAACATAATTAGAATAATGAGTGGGTTCAACCCTTTTCCAGGAGGCAGATTAGGGGACTCTTCCTCACCTACAACAAAGGAAGTTTTTTTTTTTTTTTAAGATTTTATTTATTTATTCAAAAGTCAGGGAGTTACACAGAGAGGAGAGAGGCAGAGAGAGAGCTCTTCCATCCGATGGTCCACTCCCCAGTTGGCCGCAACGCCAGGAGCTGCACTGATCCGAAGCCAGGAGACAGGAGCTTCTTCCAGGTCTGCCATGTGGGTGCAGGGGCCCAAGCACTTGGGCCATCCTCTACTGCTTTCACAGGCCCTAGCAGAGAGCTGGATTGGAAGTGGAGCAGCCAGGACTAGAACCAGAGCCCATATGGGATGCCGGCACTTCAGGCCAGGGCATTAACCTGCTTTGCCACAGTGCTGGCCACAACAAAGGAAATTATTAAGTCCATTATGTCATTCTGGGGGAAATGTAGGAATTCCATGCCCAGGAACCCCTCCACCCAGCAACATCCCATACAGGGAGGATAGGAAAAACAGAGGGCGCATACCTTCATTCATAAAATCTCCAGTCTGAAGGCAGACTGAGTTCTCAGTTCTCTCCTAAAATGCTCACTGATCTATCGGGTATATGTCCTTCATTACACTTCGCTTCACAATTCAAGAAAGCATTTTGAAAACAAGTTTGTAAGTCACTCACTACCATATTCCAACTGTCTAATTAAATAACAGCCAACAGGTGAGTATGATACTGTGATACTGCCAAAAGCAAGGATTAAGATCCCATTGTAGGCCAGCCCCGCGGCTCACTAGGCTAATCCTCCGCCTAGCGGCGCCGGCACACCGGGTTCTAGTCCCGGTCAGGGCACCGGATTCTGTCCCGGTTGCCCCTCTTCCAGGCCAGCTCTCTGCTGTGGCCAGGGAGTGCAGTGGAGGATGGCCCAAGTGCTTGGGCCTTGCACCCCATGGGAGACCAGGAAAAGCACCTGGCTCCTGGCTCCTGCCATCGGATCAGCGCGGTGCGCCGGCCACAGCGCGCCGGCCGTGGCGGCCATTGGAGGGTGAACCAACGGCAAAGGAAGACCTTTGTCTCTGTCTCTCTGTCTCTCTCACTGTCCACTCTGCCTGTCAAAAAAAATTATATAAAAAAAAAAGATCCCATTGTAAAAGACAAATGCTGCCTGCTTACATATATTTATGTATGTACATATATATTTAATTGATTTACAGTAAAAGTGTTAATGTAATTTAATATAAAGGGATATTTTTCAATTAATGGAATGGTACAATTGGACATCCATATGCAAGAAACAAAAAAAATCCTTTAACATATGTTTCACTATTAAGAAAAAAATCATAAAGTAGCATAAACCTAAATGCTTGCAAAACTTTGAAACTTTAAAACTGAGTTGTTTTTGAGCTTGTGTTTGGCAAAAATTTCCACGAAACAATACAAAAAGCATGACTGGTATCTGAAAAACTTAAAGAAGCTAAAGCAGGAAATCAATGTTATGAAATAATTTGAAATAGTGACTTAATTATTCATGTGATAAATGTTCATTCAAAATATTCTATGTGCTGGGAAGTATTCTAGGCATGGAATAAAATTTCACCAGAAATGAGAATCTCTTCCTTTTAAAATACATAATTAACGGTATGAAAATTTAAGCTATAAACTGGAAGAATATATTTGCAAAATGCAAACTTGACTTCTTTCCCAGTTAAACAGATACTTATGTGATTCTACAAGTCCATTCTTCATAAACTTTACTGCTACTTAGTTTAAGATATTATATTCTTAAAAAGAAACTTTTCTGACCAAAAACACAAATGATCCTTTGTTCTCCACCTCTTCTCCTTTTCAATCGCATCACCTTGTGCTTCTGGGTGTTGGGGGTTTCTTGCTTGTCTCATCGGGCTTTTTTGCTTATTTATTTCCTTAGTTTTGTTACTATCTTCATAGTGTCTCTTGTTCTGATTTTTACCTGATCCCTTTAATTTTTTGCTGGTTAACTTTCTTTATCAACCAGATTGCCATTATTAGAAAACAAGTTCCAGAGACCTAGCTTTTGATCTGCCTTGCTTCATGCCTAGGATACCATCTACCATATAGGAAACACTGACTAAATATGTATTGAATGAATAAAAAGGTAACACTCTTCAGAACAATTCTTGGCACCCTCTTTTCCTCCATGCAAAACCAAGAGGTCTTTGTGAATCTACCTGTCTGTATACCCTCTCCTCTGGTGAGGTACCTGACAGAGGTACACTTTTCTTCTGACTCAGCACTTCTACTGAAGTCTTCGCTACTCAGTACCTGCCAAGCCTGTCCCTACATTTGCAAGATCCATGGTAGAGTTTACGTGGCCAGGTCTGTCAAACTGAGCAGAAAGGATGTCACCAAAGAGGAGATTTGATGAAGCCATAATAAATGCAATGTAAAGGATCACTTCTGATGGCTTTGAAAAATCATCTACAGGGGCCAATGTTGTGGTACAGCAGGTGAAACCACCACCTGCAGTGCCAGCATCCCCTATGGGCTCTGGTCCCCATCCTTGCTGCCTCACTTCTCATCCAGCTCCCTGATAGTGCACTTGGGAAACCAGTACAAGGTGGCCCAAGTTCCTGGCACCCAGCCACCCCTGTGGGAAACCCAGAGGAAGCTCCTGGCTCCTGGCTCCTGGCCTAGGCCTGGCCATTTGGGGTGTGAAGCATCAGATGGGAAATTTTATATATATATATATAATATTTCTTTCTCTTTCTCTCTGTAACTCTGCCTTTCACATAAATAACTAAATCTTTTTTAATAAATCATCTCCAAAGAAATTGACAAAAGCAATTGAGTAGTGCTTCATGATGTCCAGTTGCTGATTCTCTGGTACATTCTTTAGGATCTTTTCCAGTGTTTACATTCTGTCCATCCCTACCTAATAATTCAGTTTTTCAAAAGCAAACACAGCTATTCCTAGGTGCAGCTTTGTTGCCTTGGGGGCAGGCCTTAGTGACAGCTGTAAACATTTGATTCAAAGCTGATATAAATACTCTACTCTTGAACTGAATAAAGGCACACTTTTGTCAGTCTCTTGTTTTTTTTTTTTTTTTTTTTTTTTTAAATGCAAAGGCCAAGCCTGCCTAGACAGAGACTTTGAAGGTCAGACTGCCAATAGCATCCTACTTCAGAAGCTGACAAAGCAACCTGTGCTGTTTGGCTGTGGAGGAAGTCAGGGGTCCCTGCTCGTCTTGGAGAGCTCAGAAGTATGCTTTGTGTTTCGTCCTTTGTTTCACTTCTCCAAGGATGCCAGGGTATCATCCAGCACATTATTTACCCAGCACTGGAGTCACTGGTTGACAGAAATCTGACGAATGAATGCAGTTCCCCACAGACCATAATGAAAAGCTCAAGAACCATTTTCTTTAGGAGTTTGACTAGATACGTTGGAATCCGATTGTTCATTTTAGTATATGTTATAATGCCACAAAAATCATTACTGCCCATCATAGATTATAAAAAACCCTCAAAATATTTTTACAACCTTTGAATAATTTCATTGTGGTTTGAATCTCAGACTACTTAGTCAATTGAACAGTCATCTGGGAAGTTATATAGCAATGGGCAAAAATATATGCTAAAGTGATTATACCTGTTAAAGTTTCTCTAAAATTTCAACTTTCAAAGCTTTTCATTTCCTCTACTGCCTCTTTTTATTCCTGTATTGGATAAAAGACTTATCTTTATGTAGGAATGTCACTAAATTCAGAAATGACCAAAAAATAGAGAATTCAAGTTCTAAAAGTCTACACTGTGGAAAATTGTAACTTGGAAAAAGTGATGAGACATTTGCAGGGAGAGGAAGCCAGGCCAGTAGCCCTAATAACAGGCTCTTGAGTCATCATCAGATACTTCTGATAACAGATGGAAGTCTTTGGAGTTCTTGAAATCCTAGAAAGGATTGATGATCCTGCTCATTTTTACAATTAAAAGTTTTATCTTCATCATCATTAACCGGTCAGCTTAACAGTTCGATCCTGAGGAAAGCATGGGAGAAACTGTCAACTAATCAATTTGCAGTCACCTCAAAGAGGAAGCAGCAGTGGGGTACAATCAGCCTCTCTGCTTAGAGAGACAAACTGTGCCAAGCCAATTTAATTTCCTTTCATAGTGGAGTGACAGGACACTCAGACAGGGAGAGACAATAGATGTAATCTACCCGTACTTGAAAGAGACTTTCCCCAATACCTCACAGAAAACTGTTATCAAAAAGGTAGAAGAATGTGCCTGGGTGGTTGGGCAGGTGGGTTATGAGTGAGCTCAGAGACAACACGGGACTCATAGATGCCAGAGAGTCTATGTGTGACTTTCAGAAACACGTCATTCTGCATATGTGAAAGCCATTCTACAATAGTCCCAGGCAACAGAGTACACTTGAATGGAGGGCTTCGTTGTTATTCAAATTTAAGTTTTGAATAAAGTAGTTCAAAAGGTGAAAAATGTTTTTCACTGTGTAAAAAACATTTTAATATTTCCATCAATGTGTACTTGGAACTTTTTCTTGAATTTCTAGACAATAATTTTGCTAAAATATATATTTATGTATTTGAGTGAAAGAGAGGGAGAGAAACACTCCCCACCAGTGCTTCACACCCCAAATGACAGCATCGGGCAAGCATCAGGCAAGGGCCAAAGCCTGGAGCTAGGTATTCAAGTCTCATGTGTGTGTCAGTATTCCAGTTACTTGAGCCATCACTGCTGCCTCCTAGGGTCAGCATTAGCAGGAAGTTGCAATTGAACCCAAGCAATCTAATGTGGTTCTTAGGCATCTTAACTGGCATTTTAACCAATAGTTTAAAAGTCTGCTCTGAGCCTGTCATTTTATTTATTTTTTTTTTGAGCCTGTCATTTTATAATTAGGCAGGACTTAAAGTAAATTAAGATGGCTAAAGTTCCCAGATTTTACATTAAAAAAAAACCAATAGTTTAATAATTCCTAAATGTCTAATTGTAAATGAATAGATACATGCAAAAGTAACAGATAATTTAAAAAGCATTTACTACCTAGTAACTTAAGATTTCATAAATGCTCATGCAACGTTAGTATTTTTATTTCATATTACTGAGTTTTTGGAGTGATTTTGGTCATTTGTCTCAGTCTACACTGAATTAGGATTCTTCTTGGAAAACGTTTCAGAATCTTAGCTCCATGAGAGACTTACAGACTTTCAAAATACTGAAATTTGCAACCACAGGGAAATCCTAGAGGTGTCTGGAAAGTGAGCCACGCTGTCATTTCAATTCCCTTCTCCTGTGTTTTAACAACCCCATCACTGATGCTTCAGGCTGTGCTTATAGCTAAGTGCTCTAGGACATCATAACTACACCATTTAACGTAGCTATAGAAAAGTCACACAGGATGGAAGGGAAAAACTGGATCAACCACAATAATTAAAGAAATGCAAATGAAATAAATGGTTGGTAAATATGTACACTGGCTAAATTAGGATTTTAAATTATAACACACACAATGATGTCAAGGTTAAGAGGATAGTGAATACTCATAAGAGCTGACTGCTTTCTGAATTGGAACAATCCTTTTATAAAGATATATCTAATAACATGGGAAATACAAAGATGCACAGATAGTATGCTTAACGCCTTAATCCCTCTTGTGGGAATTTATCTCCAGCAAATAACATGGTTGCGAAAATGTGCCCTTTTACTTATTTAAGTAAGCATTAAAACCGGGGAATGTCTAATGCATAGCTTCAGGGGAATGGTTGAGTCAATGTTATCGACGCCGTGGAATATTTTGCAAAGCACAAAATTGAAGATTGGGAAACCTGATGCAAAATAATAACAAGTATGTAAAAATCGCACATTGAGGTACAGCGAAATAGTGTTACAAGAGAAGGAGTTAGATAACTTGACATACAGAGCTAACACTGCTCCAGACTGACCACACGCACTCGCTCCTTGACCAAACTTTTCTCTTTTGCATATGCTGTGACTTTTATTCACAACAATTGTGATCAAAAGGCTAAACAGAAATGAGACAAAACTCAGGAAGCTCAACTTGAGATACCCTCTTCTTGAGGTCCTGTCTGTCCATGCCCCCCACCCACTGGTTTAAGCTACAAGGGAGCATTTTTGCCCTTTTAGGGACCCCAGGGCGGGTCTCTGGGGCTGGCAGGAGGCAGCACAAAGCAGGAGAAGTTCTCTTTGCTCCTGTCACCGCTGCTGGGGCTGGCTCTTCTTGGAACTTGCAGCCGAGGTCTCAGCCTCCCACGCTGTCTTGCTGGGACCCCGCTTCTTGCTCTGCTGCTCCCTGGACGCCATTCCCTTCTTCCTGGTGCTGAGGGTGCACGGGCAGGCCACAGGGGCTGGCTGGGGAGCTGGGAAGGCGGGTAGCTGTAGGAGTGGGGACCCTCAAGGGCAACCAGCCAGGCGGGGACAGTCTGGCGTGAGGGCTGCCCTGCAGGCATTCGGCTGTGGCAGCCGGGACGTGAAGCGGTGCGGGGGCCAGGTTCACTCGCAATCTTCCTCAGGTCCATGTGCACGGGTTGGCTTGGAAGAGGGGAGAGAGTCCGACCTGGGACGGTGGCGCCTACATGAACCGCCCCTATCGCATTGGTGTCTGGGGCACCGGCCAGCATGAGGGACACTGATTGTTGGACAGGGCAGCGCCCAGAGCCGCACGGTGTTCTGGGACTGCTGGACGTCGGCGAGAACCCAGAGGCGCTACAGACGTTATATTTCCGTTATTTCCGTTGTCTTTGCCTTCTGCCCAGAAATCTCCCAGCGCAGCAGGATGCGCACGGCGCGGCGGCCCTGAGTGTTTAACAGAGACTCTTTTTCTGTTTTTATTTTGTTACAGCCTGACTGAAAGCCCAGACACGCCAGGTAGTTCTGAATCCTGATGAGAACCCGGAGGATGGACATCAGCTACTTTATTTCCCGTCCTTGCGCTGTTAGATTCTGCAGCTCCACATGATGGGTATGGCGCTGCCTCCTTCATTGTTTGACTGGCACTCTACAGCCTGGCCGAAAGCCAGGCCTGGCAAGTATTCTCGGATTTCGGGATCCTTGGGACAACCGTAAGCTCCAGAGAGTTCCTTCGCTTATTTTGGTTCCTTCCTGGCCCAGAGCGAGCCACCGGTGGTCCACAGCTCCTCCAGCGCGGGACTGTCCCTGGCATTTGCGGTCAACAGTCTTCCCAGGAGCTGTTAAAGCCTGGCACTTATATAAGATGGAACCTGGTACTATCCACACTGCTCCAGGGTCTCCCCAGCAAAGGGCAGGGACCTTGTCACCGTGGTGTATAGGACCACCCCCAGGCTCCAAACATCAGCTTTGAATCCATCGTGTTCTTCCTCCAGGAACACTTCTGGGTCACAGTATTCAGGAGTCTCACAAAACACACTAAGCTGTTGTCACTCAGTGACCCTGCAGCTCAGCCCAAAGTCAGGCCAAACTTAATGTACAACGTATCCTCAGCAGCTTTTCCAGATTCAAGTCTCTATGTCCATTGCCGTTCTTGTGCCACTGTGCGCAGTTGACGACGTCTGGCTGAACGTCAGACATGCCGCCCGCTCCCGCCGGCTGCCAGGCCAGGGAGCACAGCCGCTCGTCCTGCTGGCCTATTGAGCAGGTGCGCTGTCTGCCGTGTGCTGCGCCGCTAGGGGCCCCATGATGTCGGGTGATGCATGCCCTTCATGATAACCACTTCTCCCTGCAGTGCCCCCAAGCCGGAGAGAGCCCTTGCCTCCTGACGTCCCGGGATCGTCTCTACTGCCACATTCTTTCCCGTTCCCAGGTGCTGGGCTGCCTTGCCCCAGCAGAAGCTACCTTGGCCAATGGTCCTAAGGCCCCTGTAAAGATCATGGAGAACCTCTCCCTTACAAACAAGGCCCTCCATCCTAGTTCCCGTCCAACTAGGAACACTACTAATGGCAGCTGATGAACTACATTATTATATCTAATGAAACAAATGAATATCAGCAATGCTAACTCTAACTAATACTAACTATATTCACTACACAGCAATACTAAGTGGTAAGACTAAGTGCTAACTAAAATTTTAAAAATGAACAAACTGCCAAGAAACATAAATCTCCCTATATTAACTACACTAACAGTGCTGTCTAAAGATTAACAATGGGGCCGGCGCTGCGGCTCACTAGGCTAATCCTCCGCCTTGTGGCGCCGGCACACCGGGTTCTAGTCCCGGTGGGGGCAACGGATTCTGTCCCGGTTGCCTCTCTTCCAGTCCAGCTCTCTGCTGTGGCCCAGGAGTGCAGCAGAGGATGGCCCAAGTCCTTGGGCCCTGCACCCCCATGGGAGACCAGGATAAGCACCTGGCTCCTGCCTTCAGATCAGTGCAGTGCACCGGCCGCAGTGCGTTGGCTGGAGTGCGCCGGCCACGGCGGCCATTGGAGGGTGAACCAACGGCAAAGGAAGACCTTTCTCTCTGTCTCTCTCTCTCTCACTGTCCACTCTGTCTGTCAAAAACAAAACAAAACAAAAAAAAGATTAACAATGGGGCAAAAATGAACTGAAAAAAATACAGAGGGAACAAAATCTAAAATTAAAAAAATAGGGAAAAGAGCAAGTAAAATAGACCAACAAGCAAGGGGGGAAATACTAGCTCAGTCTAAGTTCAACAGGTTACCAAAAACAGCCTCCCGAGTAACACATAACATCCTAGACCAAGCAAGGGACTTACATAGGCATCTGGAATTACAAAATGAGATCTCCAGATGAAGTTTGAGCAAGAAATGAACTCATGACAGCCAAGCCAAAATTATAGGCATTTGTAATTTTGTAACAGTGGCTTCTTGTGAAATAGCAGGACATGGACTGAGTTCAGCCCAGCCAGAAACTCATATGCATTTGCATTTTTTTTAATTGAGCAAGAAAGGAGCCAATCACAGCTGCAAATAATCCACAGGAATTTTTTCTCGAGAATCTTTCCACTTGAATGAAAAGGCCTCCAAAAGCTCCTTGTTAAGGTTGATGATAGGGAATGTTTCCTTTTGGGTAAAGCTAAAAACACACTTGATGTTTTCCATAGCCTTTTTATTTCTAGTTTAAAAATAAGTTTTGGCTTTTGAAGATCTCCTTATGTCTACTCCGTCCAATGCAACAAGTAAATCACGCTTGCTTGTGAATATGTTACAGTCGAATTAGAGTTGAATTGCTCTTGCCACCCCAAAAACGCTCCAAGAGACCTTCTCTCATGTAATTAACAAAGGGTAAAGTTTATTGATGTTCCGACATGTCGGGGCCCCCGTCCCAGTACAGGCGAGCGGCCTCGAATAGTCTTGGGTTGGGGTTTTTATACACGTTTAAACAAAATCAATCATTGCGTAGAGCAGACAGTGGTATAGAGTAAACAATTGATACAAGTTAAGTGATTTTACAATCAGTTGATTTATGAACACAGGGAGTATCAAAAAGCCTCCTATTGCCAAAAGGGAGGGCCACACAAGATTGCAGGAACTGCCTTGATGATACCTAGGAATGCAGCCGAATGGCGATAAGGGACACCTG
This sequence comes from Oryctolagus cuniculus, assembly GCF_964237555.1. Lineage (NCBI taxonomy): Eukaryota > Metazoa > Chordata > Mammalia > Lagomorpha > Leporidae > Oryctolagus > Oryctolagus cuniculus. The sequence goes on along the minus strand of NC_091444.1, from coordinate 94,738,496 downwards.
GTGGAGTCAGGGGTCCAGGAGGCAGAGATATATGGTGACTTCTTCTATCGCACTTAGGTGAAACTGAGGTTATGCTCACATTGGGGTAATTTACTGACTAATGGCTATGCAGAGCAAGTCTAACAAGGTCAGGAAAGTTCACCAGAGGAGGTTGGGGGGGAGCAGCTTTTAACTTTTTAACCCTTCAAATACAAGAAACTGGCGTTGAGGGAGCCGAACTAGAGTATCTGTCCAACTCAACAAGTAAATGGTGCTTGCTTGTGAATACAAGAAACGCGTTGAGAGAGCCGACTGAAGTTGCAAAGTAATTTGGCCCTCCCAAGTCAGTATGACCTCAGAGGATTAAATTTACTGAAACAGAATCTAACGGGGTACAAATAACTGATGGAACAGGAAGCATGGGCTCTACGCTGAGTGAGGTTCGTCCTGGTCAATGAAACGCTGGGCTCTCAACACAATACTTCGCCTCTTTCAGACTCCAGTCAAATAACAGTTTGTAGCTGGTTCGTTGTGCCCACCAAGTAAGTTTTTCAAGAAACTTGTCTGAGATTGATAAAATACCTGGTTATCAGACCTGCAACTAGTTTTAGCACCTGATCTTCTACTCCTGACTTGCCATTACCCATGTGCTCAGCGCTCATGTCCCTTTGGCACTGCTCAAAAGCTGCCCTCACTATGCAGGACTATAGTACTCCAGACCCTCAGTCTGCTGTCGCACTAACTCACTAGTGGATCAAATCTTGTCTTCAAACCTTGACCTTGATATTCTGGTTCGGCACCATGGACAAAGACTGGACTTTCAGTAACAAGTGTGGCGTTCGGCCAGCCAGGAGTTGGCTATCACACCTGGTGGTGTGCAGACCACTAGTGACTTCCAATGGATGGTGCGATTGACTGTAACAGCATACCAGGGCTAACCTGTTCATGCTGCCTAAGTGGTGAGGGGATGACCAAGTCTCCATCTGCAGGATTTCTGCCTTCTAGTGGGGAGAATGAGGATAGTCCCAGCAGCAGACTGAGTCATTTTGTCTCTGTGGAGCTGCCTTCTCTTCCTGGTATCAGTAAACATAAGGACATGGTATCCACAGTATCTACACTGCTAAGCTTTTTGACAAAAAGGAAACAGTTTGTGCAAAAGGCAATGACAACAAGGCCATCTGGGTAAGTCCAGTGTGTACAAAATGACCCTTTGTTCCACACTGATGGGGACTAGGGGATGAGGTTGTGAATTACCTGCAGGCCTTCTCCCTTATGGCCCTCTGAGGGGTATCTGTGCTGCCATGTACATGGTAATTGTGGTTAAGAGCGGCTGGGAGCTGAGAATTCTTGGAAATTACAATCAGGTTGGCCTTGGTTGAGCAAAATTTGTGCATTTTAGGGACTGGCAGATTTGTTTCTGCTGTTTGGTTGTGCCTTTCAATATGGGCGTGGATATGGTACCACCTCAGTACTACACGGATGTCCCCATAGGGAGAATTTTTGCTAATTGGGCTACTCATAGCCAAAATCCCACTACTAAGGCAAAAAAATGGTGAATATGGCATGACTTATGTAAATATTACATTCTAATGAATGAGGAGGTGTGAGGACTCCCTTTTATCTCTTGAAGCCAATTGTAATTCACCAAGGAAAACCCTGGAACAATTGACAGGGAGGAATAAGAGTCACAAAGAATAATACAACAAACTTAGAGAAATGTTTTCTTTTCTGTCTCTTGAGGTATGTTATATATGTGTCACATATCTGTACATGTTGTATGTGCTGTGTACAAGGTTAAGTAAATAAGCTTGAGGTTTCTGGGTAAGAGGAAATAAATGCCTTTAATTTTGTTAACACATTTTGTTCCTGGGTTTGCTGGCACAGCAGGATTTGTGTCTTCAATATTTAAGGTCATAAATATATGAATATGACCTGCAGCCAGCTAGAGATGTTGTGTGTATCAAGTATAGCAATTCACCTGTTGAATGATAACTGTACTGGTCTAAGATCTAAGTTTTTTTTAGTATATAAGTTAGCATGAATCAGATAAATGCCAATGAAACCAAATGTTTTAAAGCTTTTCATATCTTTGACAGAATTTTTTTGAGAATCAAGGTTTCAAATTAAGTCCTTTGACCATGGGATTTCCAACTGGGCCTCTGGGAATTCTACAGGTATGTAACTCTTAGTGCGTAGAGAGATGGCTAATTAGACTCAATTGAAATTGAACAGAAACTTTTCTCAGGTTATAAAATTGTAATCTTTAAATTGCATTTATATAGATATGTTATTGATATAAATTTTCTAGAGGTTGTTTAATATTTGAATCTAGTGTTACTGAGTTGATGCCACAAGCTGTAATTGTTGTCTTAATGATTAAAAGCACTGGGGGCCTTCAGCAAGTCTTTAAGAGTGATCCTCAAGTCAATGTCCTGGAAGTTTGAAAGGACAAAATAGTTTGTGAAGCTGAACTGTGCTTTTTAAAATGCAGTACCCAGTCTCCTTGTTAATTGCTAAACTGTCAGCGACCTAGATTTTAATCATGGTAAATTTAAGTCTTTTGTCTTAGAACTTGTCATCCGCGGTTCTGGTTTTTTCCCTGGAAACACAATCAAGGAAGCCTCTAACAGATATTTGGGAACACTGGTTCCTGACAAAGGGTCGATGGACTAACTAAAATTTTCAAGAACTCTGAGAAGGAACCCAAGCAATTCATGAAACTTCTAATGAAGATCAAACAAGGTGAAAGAATAATTACACAAGACTTAAGGAACTAATAAAATTTGTGGGTTTCTATGTCTTTTACTTAAAGCCTTACTGATTCTATATTTAAATGTTTTGTCTTCTAGGCTTAAATATTTTCCAGAGATTTGTAGAGTTTGCAAAACTTTGGCACTATAACATGCCTGCTATTAGATTGTAACTCTCTTCTTGAGATAACAGATCTGATTTGTTGTAATCTAATTGGTTTTGGACTTTATGCTTGCTGTGTCTCAGAATTCTACATCTTATATCAGTACAATATATTTGCCACAATTAATCACATCCACTTTCCCTATTTTTTTTTTTAATATAAACTCCCTCTACCCCTCCCTGCCTCTAGTAATATATATTCTATTTTCATAATGACACTTTTGGGGTTTTTGTTTTGTTTTGCTTCTGTTTTAGCTTCCACATATAAGAGTGAACAAGTGGTATTTGTTGCTGTATCTGACTAATGTGAAGCATTCTAGTTCCATTCATTATGAAGTGAATGACAGATTTCATTCCATTTATGGCTGAATAGTATTCCATTGTGTCTATGTGATCCATTTTCTCTGTCTGTTCACCTAAGTTATATAGTTTTTTTTTTTTTTGCTGCGCATTAGATTCTACTTGTCCGACTATAAGCGTTTGAAAATAGACATTTTTGTTTGAGTCTCAGCCTTACCACCTGCTGTGTGTTTTAGACATTCCATTACCTCATGAATTTGTGGAAATCAAAGAAGATTGGCCTGAAAGAGTTTTATAAACTGTGAAAGATTGAACAATGTATGCATATGTTGTTTAATCCTTTTATTTTGCATGTATACCATCTGAGAAGTCACAACGATACAACACAGTACATCAGCAGAGAGAAAATCTAACCCCTGGTAGTGGGTAGCAGAGTTCTGAAGCGAGGAGAAAGCCTGCTTTTACTTTTCCCATTGAGTGATCTATTAAAGTCTGAGAATCAGATTTGACTTTTTATTTTTTTCTCTTCCTCAAGCAATTTCTGTTTCTTTTGTCTCATTGCTTAAATTCTCTGTTCCAGAGAATCAGGAGCAGAGGAATTCAGATCCTACAATTCTATATATACTGAAGCATTTAGGAACCTTAGAATGGTATCATTAAGATAAATACATCATTTTACTCACCATGTATTGAGCATCTGCAACATCACCAAGACTTTAGTATGCTTGCTTGTACTCTAACACATCTCTCCCAAAAGAGAAGTTTGTAGAGCCCTTCTTGACACTTGACTGTGGTCTTCCTGCACAGGGAAGGTGGCATTACCTTTGCAGAGGAAGAGTTCTAGGGGGCTACAGACTGCAAGTACTTAAACTATAAAGGCACTTCTTTTATGAATGTTACGAGAGAAACTTCTTTAATCCTATATGGATTTAAAAGAATGAGGTTCATTCAAGAATCACGGAAAATGAAATTAACATTATTTTGCTGCAAAAGCTTTTTAAAATTCATGAACAGATTTTTCATGATACACAATTGTCATTAACTTTCTCAAGATCCCCTTGTATCCATTTTAGCAGCTTTTGTACCAAAGCTAACTTATCTTTTACTTCTAGTTTTCATTCACTTTTTGAAGTATCCTCATCTCTCTCTATATATATATAAATATAGATGTATAAATATCTGCATTAAACTCAATCAATAGTGATATCGCTGGTTTATAGCACACAGCCAGCAAAGACAAGGCTTCAACTTACTGAACTATTCCCTCCCTCCACCTGCACACTTTCCTATCCTACTGTAGTTTTTATGACAGAACCCAGGGAAGCAGGGGAATTCAGAGGCTGGCTGTGGAGTGGTGGTGGAGCAGGTGATGCTGCCACTGTAGTAGTGGCTGACACTGGGAACTGAGCAAAGTAGGATCCAGAGAAGAGAGAGGCAATGGAAAGTGTTTCTCCTCATGTGTGGTAGAGTTGTCAGCTTGGAGAAATGTCTTCTGGTGTCAAAATAGTTTTTCACTCTTATTTACTTCTTTTGAAACTAGACTGCTCACCTGCCAAACATAATTGTTTGTACTTTTACCCGCAGTGTTGACATCCCATTTGGACACAAGTTTGTGCCTTGGCTGCTCCACTTCTGATTCAGCTCCCTGCTACTGCGCCTGAGAAAGAAGAAGATGGTCCAATATTTGGGCCCCTGGCAGCCCCTGGAAGACCAGATTTGGAGTTCTTGGCTCCTGGTTTCCAAGTGGCCCATTCTGGGCTGAATCAACAGACTCTCTCTCTCTCTCTCTGTCTCTTCTCTCTAACTCATATCATTGTAAAAATTTAAGAAACAATGAGGAAGGAGGAGGAAGGGTAAGGTGGGAAATGTCATGTTTTCTAGACTGTGTATATGAAATTTGTTCCCTTTCAATAAATAAGAAAAAAAGACATTCCCCTGCATAACTTTTAACACAACCTTAAATATAGAAGTTTCAGAACACTAACATTACTACCATCCAATTAACCTCACTTATTTCATCAATTGGACCAATACTCTCCCAATAATAAAATAGTTCATGTCTATATCAAGCATTATTGCTGGGTATGCTTTTTAGTCATTTTTAGTCTGGAATAGAATCCCTTTCTTGACTTTTCATGGCACTGACACTTTTTAGGATTAAATGATAGAGTTTTTTTTTTTTTTCCCTAAAATGTCCCATGATTGGACTTTCCTGATTTTTTTTTTTCATAATTGTCAAGTTTGGAGTCTTTGATAGGAAAAATCACAGCAGTAATGTTGTCATCTCACTGCCTCTTCTCAGGTGACATCCAAATTCAATTATTCCCATTAATGATTGCCACCTGTCACTTCATAAATATGGGGTCTACTAAGGTTTACTGTGAGATTACTCATTTATTCTTGTAATTAATTTTTTGAGGGGAAACACTTCAAACTTTGGGAACTTACCATCCGTCTTTTCATCCATCTGTCCATCCATCCATCCGTTCATGACTCTATAGAATAAAAACTTCCAATGTTTTTAAATGGGAATTTATTTCATTTATAATTTCTTCTTTGATCCCGATTTGTCCAGTAGGATCTCATGTAAGTGATATTTTTCTGTGTTCTTTTCAAAGAACTGATAGCTTTTCATTCTTTCCGGCACAGTGAGAATGTGCTAGGCTTCATGGAGCTGTAGAATGAGACATGATCAAGCAGCTCTGCTTCCAGTCAGAGGCCCGTGTTGGGGTCCAGGTCTCAGTTATTTGGATTTTAGACCTCTTGGGTCCTCTCAGTGTACACTGCCAGACAAGAGTATAATTACACAAACACACATGTGTGTGTCTGTGTGTGCATGCACATTGACACAATCTTGAGTTTGTGACAATTCCACATCTACCTAAATAACACAAGGTGTATTGCTTTCCTCCTTTGCATATCTAAAATTTTTCTTAACAGAAATCTGTCATTGGCAACATATTAGCATATTTTATCAATCCCTATATTTCACCAAACCTCCAGCTCTGTTACAAGTAAATCCCACACCCCCACCTGAACTCATTCCAACCCAATGGTAACATTTCTCATCCTATTCAGGCTGTCATCATTGGCTGCCTGTAGTCATGAGGGTCTGTCTCATTACTCGGTCACAGGGATTTTTATTATGTTAAAGGTCCATGCACACACAAACACACACACGTACACACAGAGAAATCTGCCATCTGATGGTTCATTTCCCAAAAGCACACTGCAGAAGGGATTGAACCAGCTTGAAAGCAGGAGCCAGGAACTCATTCCCGGTCTCCCACGTGAGCTGCTTGAGCATTCATTACCTGGTGCCTCCTAGAGTGTGCCTTGGCTGGAAACTGCAATTGGGAGTGACGCTGGGACTCCAGACCTAAGCACTCTAAGGGCCTGGGATTTTGCACAATACCTGTTGTGAGCAATTGAATGATGATGGCCAAAGCTATGGCTGTGGAACATTAACACAGCTCTCACCTCTGACTCTCCACATGCAAGCACACTGGCCCACACACATTCATGTTCCCACATGTCCTCCCCGCCCTTTCAGAGTCAGAGATGCTACACTGATTATCTCAGTTTCCACCATAACCCCAGCCCTGCTGAACACTGGCACCAAAGGTTAGGCCTTCCTAGTCCTTCACCTAATGCTTTAAGTTTTAGCCAATAGTGAAGGGAAAGACAGGCTAAGAGGGGAGTTTTTAACATAAATTTACTTTACTTTTACAGTTGAATAACACTCTATAAACAAACATACACACACACATGGATTTTGTGTACAATTTTTAATAAACCTTGGTATAATTTTTTTTTTCTTTTTCAGTATTTTTGTGTGATGTTTTTAAAAAGAAAACTTTAAGTTTAGGTCAAAAGAGTTTTTTTCCCATTTATTTTTGTTTTTAAAGATTTATCTGTTTGAAAGGCAGAGTTGGAGAGAGGTAAGGAGGGAGGGAGACAGACATACACACACACAGAAAGAGAGAGAGAGAGACTGAGAGAGACTGAGAGATAGAACTCTAATCTACTGGCTTGCTGCTGAAGCCAGGAGCCTGGAACTCCGTCTGGGTCTCTTACATGTGTTCAGGGGTCCCAGTACTTGGGCCATCTTCCACTGCTCTCCAGGCCCATTAGCAGGGAGCTGAACTGGCAATTCATCTTCTGGGACTCGAAGCAGTACCCTTGAGGGATGCAAGCATTGCAGATGGCTACTTAACCTGCTGTGCCGCAATGCTGACCCCTGTTTTTAAAATATAGAATACCTGTATATAATTTTTTTGACAGGCAGAGTGGACAGTGAGAGAGAGACAGAGAGAAAGGTCTTCCTTTACCTTTGGTTCACCCTTCAATGGCCACTGCGGCTGGCCCGCTGCGGCCGGCGCACCGCGCTGATCCAAAGCCAGGAGCCAGGTGCTTCTCCTGGTCTCCCATGGGATGCAGGGCCCAAGCACTTGGGCCATCCTCCACTGCACTCCCTGGCCACAACAGAGAGCTGGCCTGGAAGAGAGGCAACTGGGACAGAATCCAGTGCCCCGACCGGGACTAGAATCGGGTGTGCCGGCGCCGCAGGTGGAGGATTAGCCTAGTGAGCCACGGCGCTGGCCCCAATACCTGTATATTTTTAAGATTAAAAAAAGAAACTTGTCTAGGGAACTGATAAATTTATTGTTTATCTTTACTTACTGAGGTAGTTTTGGGGGTATTTTCTAAGGTTGAGAACCAACTATCAAAAATTGATTTATTTTGCCAACAGTAAATGTGAAAAGCCAACCTAAGCCTTTCTGTAGATATGTAATGTGTTTGTGTGCCAGGTAAGGTGTGGATGTTGGTTATGCATGAAGGTTTTAAAACATGTCTTATAGGCTATTATAGATGAGAAGGAGGAAGAGGAGGAGGAGGGGCAGAGGACAAGGAGGTAGAGTAGGATGAGCAATAAGACAATACAACTATTGAAAACTTGTTATTAAGTGGTTTGGTGATGGTAGATTAGTCTGTAACATGAACTTTTCTCCCTTCCTAGGTTTCTTTTGAATTTGCTATGTAACACGGCACAATGTTTGTGCTGGCCCCTGAATCTCACAGACAGATATTTAATTTGGTAATAATGTGCAAGCTGTCCTCTACCTTGCCAATATATCATTACAAGAGCAGGGTTTCCTCCTGAGGGACTCTTGGCTGCAAATGAGCAAGAACATGAAATATTCAAGTCAGGCTCAGCCCACATAATAAAGGAAGGCAATCAACTATTCAGGCAGATGAGGAAGTAGCAAGGTGGAAAGACAGACGCCTTACGTGGCCCAGGTGATGCTAAATTACCTGTCAACACACTTAGCCCAATAGATAGACACACACACACACACACACACACACACAATCCTCATAAGAAGAAAACTAATCTCTGATGAGAAAGACTTCTAGCTGTAAAATGCTATGAATTAAATAAGTGTGTGTGAAATCAGATATTTGATCCTTTCTTGTTAAGGCCCAGATAATCAGGAATGTGTATGCATACCTCTAGTATTGAAACATTAAAATAATTTGAAATATTCCAGGGTAGGTTTGCAATATTCAATGATGTGCTTTTAGTTCTCATTATTGGGAACATTTTGCTATGAGCAGCTCAAGACAAACTAAAATGATATTTCTTACAGCAAGCATTAGCATACCTGCAATATTTAATGACAATAGGACCCTTGACAGAACTTTATAATAGAATAATATGAATTATTGGAATGTCCTGGAATGTTCTTCTTTTAAAAAATCCATCCATCTTCTAACTAACTAACTAACTATATATATATATATATATATATATATATACACACACATACAGCTGGACAATTGAATTATGACTCTGACCAAATGCTATACAGAAGAAATGATACACAGGGAGCCAGCTCTATGTTGCAGTGGGTTAAACCATTATCTATCTGGTCTGCAAGGCCAACATCCCATATTGGCCCCAATTTGTGTCCAGCTTATCCATTTCTGATTCAGCCCTCTGTTAATGATCTGGGAAAGCGGCAGAATATGGCCAGGTCTTTGGGCTTCTGCACTTAGATGAGAGATCTGGAAGAAACCCTTTGTTCCTGGCTTTGGCTGTGTTGTGGCCATTTGAGGATGAAACCAGCAGATGGAAGATTTCTCTCCCTCTCTCTCTCTGTAACTCTGACTTTCAAAATGACTAATTTAATTTTTAAAAAGGAAATGATACACGGGCTTTTGATATAAAATATTTTTACCTTACCAGAATTCCATTAGATAAATTATTATAATTATCATAATTTGCACAAGAAATATGGAACGGGCTCATATAAGTTTATATTGGAAATCATTTTCCACCAAAATCTATCTCCAAATAAACTCAAGGGGAACTGTGATGCAGTTTGTAGATATTTGCAAAATATTGTAATTTCATCATTTTAATTCATTTGCTGGACAGGAGGCAGATATCAAGTTATGTTTATAGAAAACCACGATGGTATTTAAAATTAACATCTGAAACAAGGAAAAATGCATGAAGCTACACTATGAGATTTTGGTGAAGTATCACTTGCATAGCCTGCAATACCAGGAATGGGACCTATTTGATTAGCTCCAAGACATTTTGTTGATTAAACCATTTTACAGTAAAGAACTATTTTGCTAAGTCCTAAAATCCAACCATTTCTTTATATTCTCCTAGGGTGTACTTTCTATAATATTAACCCAAAATAAGTAGTTAGATTGAAATTTCTGATATCAATTGGCCATTTATTAGACAGGCACCACACAAACTAAGATTGCAGACAATAACAACTTTCACACAAAAATGGCAGCATAAGCCACAAACTTTGCAATATTTATTTTTATGAGAAAATAAATAGTAACCTTGAGCAAAGGGATGGCAAGCTGACACAATGCAAATATTCTTGAATACCCTTAGCTCCCTTGCTATATTTTTATCTTGTTTCCTGATAAGATGGGTAAATAGTAAAGCTGATAATGCTTAAATTGAAGCTCTGAAGTGATGGGCAATGACTGGCAGGATACCCATGCTTAACACCAATTAAGGATAATGCAAATTTATCCGCAGTCGAAACAAGGCAGCACTGCCTGTGACTGTCAAGAAATCTGACTAGCTCTTCCAAATTGAAATATCAGGAGCACAAATTGCCTTGATAATCACAGCTCTCAAGTTCTTGGTTCAGTTTTTGGGCAATTATCCACAGAGTGCTTGCTTACAGTTATTATTTACTTATGGTTCAGAAGTCCTGAGTAGTGACAGTAACCTTTCTATGCATGGAGGTTTATCTTTTGGGAGTGTATGCACCATCATGTATTTCCAAGTAGAAGTTAAAATGTAAGCTTGAAAATTTGACATTTGGGTTCAATTTTTTGTTTCACCAAAAAAGAAAACCAAGGAAGACAACTGGAAACTTAAAATCTATAAGTAGGGAGTATAAGACAAAAACTTAATATTAAGAATGATCTGGGGCTGGTGCTGTGGCCTAGTGGGTAAAGCTGCTACCTGCAGTGCTAGCATCCCATATGGGCTCCAGTTCGAGTCCTGGCTACTCCACTTCCGATCCAGCTCTCCCCTATGGCCTGGGAAACAGTAGAAGATGGCCCGAGGTTTTGGGCCCCTGCACCTGTCACATGGAAGACCTGGAGGAAGCTCCTAGCTCCTGGCTTCAGCCCAGCCCAGATCCGGCCATTGTAGCCAACTGGGGAGTGAACCAGCCTCTCCTGTCTCTCCTTCTCTCTCTTCGTAAATCTGACTTTCAAATAAATAAATAAATGTTAAAAAAAAAAAAATGATCTATGCAGAGTGCCTTACCCAGAGCTAGTTCCTCTGTGCAAGGCAAGGCATTTGCTTGTTTACCCTCAGTTTATGATTTACAGTAAAAGCTAGGATTTCAATGACACCTAATTCTTAAGAGTAATGGGCAATGCATGCTTACTTAGTATTATATTTAAATTTTTCATAGACTGTGTTTTTAGAGCAGTTTTATATTCATAGAAAATCAAGTCCCCTAACTGCACATTCACAGTTTCTCAAGTATAAACATCCCCGACCAGGAAGGTATTTCTTATATCCATGAGTACACACTGATGGATCATTATCACCCAAAGTCAACAGTTTACATTAGGGTTCACTCTTGTTGTTGGACATTGTATTGGTTTGGGCAAATAGATCAAGATTTGTATCTATCATTATAGTGTCATTCAGAGTAGTTTCATTGCCTTTTTTATCCTTTTCTTTCTGTTCATCCCTTTCCCTTCTAGTAGCTGGAAGTCGGGGATATTTTTACTGTCTCCATGATTTTGTATTTTACAGAACATCACATACTTGGAATTAAAGTATATAGGGTTTTCATACTGGCATCTTTCACTTAGTAATAGCCATTTAATCTTTTTCTGTGACTTTGCAGGGCTTGATAGCTCATTTATTTTTAGCTCTGATTAATATAGCCCATTGCCTGGATATTCACCGTTTATGTATTCTTCTACTAAAGGACATAACTGTTGTTTCCAGCTTTCAGCAAGATTATGAATAAAGCTACTGTGAACATCCTTGGATAGGACTGTATGTGTCCATAAGTTTCCACTCATTTGGGTTAATACTCAGTAATGAAATTACTGGATAATACAGAAAAAATGTTTCATTTTATGAGAAACTGTAAAACGTTCTGAAAAAGTCCAAGGTCACATTTTACATTCCCAGGAGCAATAAATGACAGTTTCTATGACTACCTATTCTTGTTAGCATTTGCTGTTGTTAGTATTCTGAATTGTGACCATTCTCTTAGGTGTGTTGAGGTAACTCATTTTTGCTTTAACGGGCAATTCCCTAATGCCATGTGTTGTTGTCCATCTTTTCACATTTGTCTCCCATCTGTATATCTTCTTTGGTGAAATGTGAGACCATATATGACATTCTTTTTTATTCTCAAGTTTTTTAAAACCTGAAGAGGTAAATACAAATGTTGGAACTAATTCAGGGGTATAAGTTTACATCAATTAGGTTTGGCTAGAGTCCTGGATTAAATAGTGGTTTCTGCAAAAGCAAGTCCAAGATCTAAACCTTGGCACTTGTGAATGTGACCTTATCTGGATCTAGGATCTAGGCCGATGTAAACATATTGAGCATCTGAAGATGAGCTCATCCTAGGTCACCCGGGTAAATGCAGCAACCAGTGTACTTAGGAAAAAGAGGAAGATTTGAGGAGAGACACACAAAAAAAGGAAAGTCCCTATAAAGAAGGAGATAATGGCTGAAATCATGTGTCTATATACTGTACAATAATTACTTTCTGTAAGTTGCCGGACAGTTAAACGCCAGGGGAAAAGAAACAAATCAAAACTAGACTTGAACATTTGGAAGATCAAGATCAGATTGGTGGCTGTCTAGCCTGTGCAGTCACACAGATTCCTCCCCCAGAAGTTCTTCATGTTTGGTGTAGTGTTCTGCTGTTGCTGTCTTGAAATTCTTAACAGGTTTTGAGCAAGGGATTCCAAATTTTCATTTTCCACTGGGTCCTGGAAATTATGTCATCAGTCTTCCTAACGCCAACTGCTGGCAACGTGCTAATAAGAAAAACAAAACAAACAAAGGAAAAATAATCTTGGGGAAGGGGTGTATTTGGACTAGTGGTTCATTGACATCCCCCTTGGGTTACACACATTCCATATAGGAATCCCTGGGTTCTAGTCCCAACTCTGTTTCCGACTAAGCTCCCTGCTTATGTGCATGCTGGGAAACAATGGAGATGGCTCAAGTAGTTGGAGCCTGCCACCCAAGGAAGAGACTCAGACTGAGTTCCTGGTTCCCAGCTGTATGCTAGTTCTGCTCTGGAGGTTGCAGGAATTTGTAGAGTGAATCACAGATGGTAGATCTCTCTCTCTCTCTCTCTCTCCCCCCCCCCATTTCTCTCTTTCTCTTTCTCTCTGCCTATCAATTTTTTAAAAGAAGTTTTTAAATAAAGAATAAATAAAAGAAAAAATTAAAAATGTAATCCCTCAAAAAATCTCTAACTTTCGTGAAATATTTGAGTTTTTGAATTATTCCCAAATCAAAGAGAAATGAAGTGAGTGTAACATGTATTCCAACTCATACCAGTACAAGCAAAAATATTTTTGGTTACTGCAAAAATATATATTCTACTTCAAGTAATTGTTAATGACTAGAAAATTGGTTTTGTTTTTAAATTTTGTTGCTTTATTCTCAAGGGAATTTAGAGTGGTTCCAGAACTTCTACATACAGAAAGTAGGATAAAGGAAAATAAAGGGGAAAGTCCACTTAGAGAAATACATTCTGAAAAATCTCATACGATTATTATTGTAGGACTATAAATATAGCTGAGAACATCCTAATACCCAACACGAGAAAAACAGTTTCATTATTCTCACAGCTCACACTGGGGTACGAAGCTGACGGGGTTGCAAGGACGGAAGCCCTGTGAAAGAAGAGGTCTCCTTCTGTGCTGTCCTGTCTGGGATCCTCAGTCAGAGGTAGAACGTGTATTGCTGCCCGATTTCAACAATGATACACTGAAGGAATGGCTGCCCGTGATACAACAGGGATAGCTGCCTTTATATCTCAATATGAAACACAATTCTTGTTTGTAGTGGACCCAACTTTATTTAAAAATTTCCACATCATAAAAGTTTCATCTGTGTGACCCTTTCATGAGAAGTTGTACACTTAAAGTTCATGACAGGGTAAAACACAAAACACAACTCAGTAAAAGGGATTTTTTTTTGTGGACAGACATAATCTATAAGTGACTTTTTCTAACCTTTGAGAACCTGTTACTCCCTTCTCATGGGAGTAACAATTAAATACTTTCAAATCTTACAGAGCATTTTGGGGATGATGCTTCTAACTTAATGTAGATACCCAATTCTGCTTTCTTGCAATAATTTCTGCCTACTACTTGATTTAAACAAGGAGATTAACCACAGAGCTTAAAGAAATTCAACAGCTGAAGGCATTTTTACAATCAGTATTCTATTAGAATAGTTTGTAAGGCACATATCTGACTATCATGTTGAACAGGTTGATAGGTGTATTTAATTCATGCTATCCATTGAGAAAAAATCCCTAATGATAAAATTCATTAAATTTAAGATTTGCTATTATCCAACAAATTAATTATATTAATTAACTATATTTTCCAGTCAATACATTGGCTCTGAATTTGGTGGTAATTAAAGAATCTCAATATCTACATAGGCATATGTGTGTGTTTATAGCTACCTAAATATATACCTGTCATATCTCTCATATGACTATCACCTTCATTTTTCAGAAAAAAATTTATGTGATTAAATCAAAGAGCCAGAGGTTACAACTCAATCTCTGTATACTGGTCTTATGTATTTATAAAAGTGCAAGGAGAAATCTTCAAATGGGTGCTAAAATGTTTAGAAAAGTATTCATTCTAAATAGTACTCATTCTAAGAAGTAGTCACTTTTCTTGACTACAGATCAGCATTATCTCTCATCAAAAGCATCATAAATGTGAGTATTAAAGTAAATTTGATTTTATAACTAGAAAAGAGGGGATTATTGTAACCAGTAGCCTTTATTTATTAAATTAATACTCTCATTTTAAAATATGCTAGTTTTATTAACATAATAACTGAAAATATGATGCTTATGCTGTAAGAGCACTCAATATAAGAATTACATTTTCTACTTTATACCTAGGGTGAAAAAGTTTAAAATAGATTACATTTATAATGTCTTCAATTTCTGAGATGATGTGAAACCATTTTACAGGGTCAGAAAATTGATTTGGTCCTCCGCTTTTCCTTAGCCTCAATCATGAAAAATAGGAATTCTGATATATTCAATTCTCATCCCTAGTAGCATTATTCTTCCGGCCTGTAGTGAAAATATCTTATTCTAGCAGAATATTGTGGGCTTTGCCAGTGGGTTCCAATAAGTCAAAGCATTCATGGCATTGGATAAGTAACTCTAAGTGTTGCAATTGGATTTAACTCACACTCCTTAAGTTTGACTGAATTCACAGGTCTAGTTGATGTCATCATTATGTGTCAACTTTGTTCAGGAATGAACAGGACAGATTCATCATATAAATAATATGAAATGTTTCCTATTAATATTATGTATTTGTGATAACTTGAGAGGTGTGTGTGCTTCTTAATATTGAACATTGTCCATATCACATTTATTTTGAATAACAATCACCACAATAGAAATTTACATGTCCAAAGACATTAAATTCATAGTGTCTTTGAGTTTGAATATAAATGCATGTTATTAAAAAGGGGTACTTAGACAGGAAGAACTCTAATTTGGAGTCAGAATTTCTGCGTTCAAGACAAAGTTCTGCCACTATATATATTCATAAGTAACTGATTTATGTTCCTTGTTTGTTAATGAAGAAGAGGCCAGTATTGTGACATAGTTGATTAAACCAGTGCTTGCAACACTAGCATCCCATATCAGAGCACTTGTTCAAGTCTCAGCTCCTCTGCTTCCAGTCCAGCTTCCTGCTAATGCACCTAGAAAAGCATCTTAATTGGCCCAACTGCTTGGGCGCCTGCCACCCATGTGGGAGACTTGGATGGAGTTCTGGGTTCCTGGCTTCCACTTGGCCCAGGCCTGCACATTGAGAACATCAAGGGAGTGATCCAAAAGATGGAAGATCCATCTCTCTCTCTCTCTCCCTCTCTCTCTCTGCCCCCCCTCCCTTTCTGTCATGCTACCATTCCAATAAAGAAAATAAATCTCAAAAAATGTAAAAAGTTTGAGTTTTACTTGTCATGAATGAAGATGAAATAGCAGTAAGTCATCAAATTTAAATTTGTTTTGTTTATTACATAGCTTGAATGGAGCATTTATGTACTTTCATGTTATTTTAGTCAAGATTTTAGACATCAGTTTTTTCCTTTGAATTGAAATTCACCAACCAGTGGTGACCACAAAATGCCTGCAGCCATAGCCTAAAGGTAGGTCCCTTTGCATCATTAAAGTCAAAGATAAAGGGCCTCTGGGCCCCAGTAGGTTAATCCTCTGCGTGCAGTGCTGGCATCCCATACCATGCCGGTTCTAGTCCAGGCTGCTCCTCTTCCAATCCAGCCCTCCACTGTAGCCTGGGAAAGCAGTAGAAGATGGCTCAAGCGCTTGGGACCCTGAACCCCCAAAGAATCTCCTGGCCCGTGGCTTCTGATCTGTGCAGCTCTGGCAGTTGCTGCCACTAGGGGAGTGAATCAGCAATTGGAAGTCCTCTCTCAGTCTCTTCTCCCTCTCACTCTCTGTAACTCTACCTCTCAAATAAATCAATAAAATCTTTAAAAAAATGATAAAGGGCCTCACAGGAGCCTTAGGAATGAGAGGAATGTGAGGCAGAGTCGTTCTTAGGGTGAATTTGAAGGGAGACTGAAGCAGATGAGGCAGGCTCTGCATTGCAGGTGTTCACAAAGTGAAAGCAATTGGAGGATCTAAGATCTCAATAATCTGGTTTTCTAGGAGTTGAGAATAGTAATGCAGGGCTGGAGTTTCATTAGTAAGAGAACACCAATCACCCAGCAACGACATATCAATTGCTTCCACAGTTGTCTATATTCGACAACAGTAGAATAATAATAAAAAAAAGTTATACCTGGCAAAAGGGGACGGGAACCTTTTAGAGGAAGAAGTAGACAAATTTCTGTTCTCCTGTCTGGATGTTTTTCTTTAACTCACAGGGGCAATGTTTTAGAGCCAGTGACTTGCATTAGATTACTAGAGCAGTAAGACATTTTTGCTGCAAATCGCTGTCACCACCTCAGTCCAATTAAGGTCGAAGAAGAGACTTCTTAAAATATTTTTCTAAGGTGTGCAAATTTCATATATACAGATATAGGGACACTTCCCACCATTCCATCCCTCCCACCCATGCTCCTACACTTCTGCCTCCTTCCTCTCTCATTCTCTCCCTTAAGTCTAGCAATGATCTATTCTCAGTTTACTTTATACCCATAAGATGAACTCGACACTAAGTGAAGAGTTTAACAGATAGTAAGAAGAAGAAGAAGAAAAAAAAACACTAGAACAAGAGATTTTTGAAAGAACTTTAAGGAGACCTTTAATTTTGCTGAAGAAATTTTTTAAAATATTTATTTCTTTATTTGAAAGGCAGAGCCACAGAGAGGCAGAGGCAGACAGACAGACACAGAGAGAGGTCTTCCATCTGCTGGCCCACCCCCCAGATGGCCACAACAGCTGGAGTTGCGCCAATCTGAAGCAAGGAGCAAGGAGCCTCTTCTGGGTCTCCCACAGGGGGCGCAGAGGCCTAAGCACTTGGGCCATCTTCCACTGCTTTCCCAGGCCACAGCAGAGAGCTGGATTGGAAGTGGAGCAACTGGGACTTGAAATGGAGCAACTGGGACTCGAACTGGTGCCCACATAGGATGCCGGCACAGCAGGCAGTGGTTTCACCCGCTAAGTCAAAGCGCTGGCCCCCATCTTACATTTTCTGTTCACTTGCTCACTCTACCTGGAGGATATCAGGGTGCCTTCACCTCTTTTCCAAGTTACAACACCTGATCTAACCTCATATTCTTGTGTTTTTATCACACTCAGACACACATGCACACATGCAAATAGAGAGGGAAACAAATGCAAACACTGAAACTGAAGCGCTCAGGAAAGAGGCCTCCAGACTGTTAACCCACTGACAGGTGTATCAGGCTGAAACCTCCTTCATGAGAGCACTCATTCTTTGTTCTCTGCCTCACGTCAACAGTTCTCTAGGTGCAGTACCTTTTCGATCAGCATCAGAGTCCTTAGGGCTGTGATTAAAGAAGGCAACTCTGGAGCACCACTTCCAACCCCAGAATCAGAGTGTCTGGGAGAACCTCAACAACCTGGCTTGAGCAAGTTCTCTGGGCAGTTCTGACTCAGGTTCATGTGCGAGTCACTGCTGCCAACGAGCAGCAGACAGACACCGAGGCCTGCCGTCTTCTCGGCCTTTATTTGATGCCCTTCCCAAGTCCTGCGGGTGTTCTGTTTCTCTGTCCAGTTCAGCACATTCTTCAACAGGACTGGCTAGGAAATTTATAGGCCCCAATGCAAAATGTGTACAAAATGTCAGGACTTTCATACAAAAAAAAAATGGAAAGATGCCAAAAATATGCTAAAATACAGTTAATTTTTTTCTTCTGTTGTCTCTCTTCTGGCTTAGCAGTCATGTAGTTATGCGTCTATTTATGCAATGTGAAGCTATATTCACTGATATTATAACAAGAGTGTCATATAAGCCCACAAACTAAATACTTTAATAACTTTGTTCCTACAGGGGTGGGCACTGTGGAGTAGCAGGTAAAGCTGAGGCCTGCAGTGCCAGCATCCCATATGGGTGCAGATTTGAGTCCCTGCTGCTCCATTTCCTATCCAATTCTCTGGGAAAGCTGTGGAAGATGGGCAAGTCCTTGGGCCCCTGCACCTGCATGGGAGACCTGGAAGAAGCTCCTGGCTCCTGGCTTTGGGTCAGTGCTGCTCCAGCCATGTGGCCATCTGTGGAGTGGAAGATCTCTCTCTCTCTCTCTCTCTCTGCCTCACTTACTCTCTCTGTATAACTCTGATTTTCAAATAAATAAATAAATCTTTAAAAAAAACTTTGTTCCTATAATTTATTCAACAACTATAACATTCTTTTATTAAATTTTTATTTATATAAAGGGAACAATTTTCATATATATAGTTTTAAGGTTATGGTACTTCTCACCATCCTCACTCCCACCATACCTTTTTCTTTTTATACTTCTTTTAATTTTTGCAATGACATACTTTCAATTTACTTGGTAATAACAAGCTTAACTCTCCACTATTAACGAATTCAATAAGTGGTAAGCATGGGCAAGGTCTGTAAACAACAATCAAATCTCAAAATGTAAATAATGGAACTCATATACATTATTTTCTATACTCAATATTTATTACTACAAATCAGGGATCACCTATGATATTTGTCTTTTGGGGACTGACTTATTTCACCAAGTATGGATTTTGTTTAATGACACTTTCCATAAACTATTTTTAAGCTACATTTATTTATTTATTTGAAAGACAGAGTTATGGAAGAAGAAAGAAAGAAAGAAAGAAAGAAAGAGAGAAACAGAGAGAGAGAGAGAGAATGAATCTTCTCTCCACTTGTTCACTTCCCAAGTGGCCAGGACAGCAGGGGCTGGACCAGGCCAAAGTCAAGAGCTAAAAGTCTCATCTGGTTCTTCTATGTGGAGGCAGGGGCCTAAAATGTGGGTCATCTTCTATGGCTTTTCCATAACATTAACAAGGTACTGGATTAGAAGTGGAGCATTCAGGACTTGAATCAGCACCCATATGGGGTGCCAGAGCTGCAGGTGGCACTATAGCTCCCAGCTGTTAACATTCAATTCTGTGGAGTACAATAAGGCAATAAGCCAAAGCTCTCTGTAAACCCTATTCCTGAAGTTGGGCTTAGATGTGCAATTCTGGAATATTCTAATGGTAGATAAACTAACAGCCTTCCAATGTCTGATTTCCTATTTTGTATTTATGAAGGTCAATTAATTATTGCAATTAATCCAACTGAAATAATATATTACTCAGACTTGATTATTGGTAGATGCAGTTTTATAATTAAATTTTTACATATAATTTAGGAGAAAGTGCCCTCCAATATATTAAGAAAAACCCCTTCAAGTGAGGGATATAGGGTATACACATCGTCACCCCTCTAGAATCCTAATACATAAAAATGAATGTAATTTGCAAGCATCCTGGCTATAAAGACTGTGGCCACATGTTAGAAACCATAGAATGGAGTTCAGGAAGGATTCATTAGATATCATTGAACTATCATAGTGTCCCTGGCAGGCATTCTTCTTGACTCACTGTAGATGGGAGATAAAGCTCTGGTGCTGGTTTGGGTTTCCAATAACATGCAGCTGTATTGATGGTACACATCCTGAGACATTATTCTTAACTGCCACGGTTCTCCAGAACACACAACTTGTTCTGAACATTTTCAGATCAGTTGCAGATGAAAATACCTTTGAACGGCAAAGCTCAATAAAACCAAGCAGAAGAGGGATTTGACTAGCTTAGTCATTCCTTCTAATCGTGTTATGGGGGGTAATTGTGGGAATAATATGTGACTACTATTTTTTCCTTTCCTTGAGACAGTAGGAGCTAAATCTATATTTAAAAACAGGCGGGCTCTTATATAGAAATTTAACCTCTTGAGAGTTAGATAAAGGATTGAAGCATGTGACTTTATTACAACTTGAGTAAAAGATGTCTCTGATCATTTACTTTAGATATCTGAAGAGAAGGACCAGTGCTGTGGCACAGCAGATTAAGCTGTGGCCTTCGGTGCTGGCTTCCCATATAGGTGCTGGTTTGAGTCCCAGCTGCTCTGCTTCTGATCTAGCTCCCTGCTAATGCACCTGGAAAATCAGTACAAGAAGGCCAAGTCCCTGGACCCCTGCCACCCACATGGGAGACACAGAGGAAGCTCTTGGCTCCTGGATTCCACCAGGCCCTACCCCAGTCATTGTGGCCATTTGGGGAGTGAACCAGCAGATGGAAGATCTCTCTCTCATTGTCTCTCCTTCTCTCTCTTCGTAACTCTAACTTTCAAAATCAATCTTAAAACAAAGAAATCTGAAGAAATTGGTTACTCTGATTTTCTTAGTTGCATAGGTACATACAATATCATTGAAACTCCCTAATATTCTTCAAGATTGAAATTGTCATCATTTTTCTTAAAAGTTATAAAACTTGAATTCAGGAGAAAATTGAGATTTTTGGGGTGGGGGTGTAGTTCACAAGTTATCCTGTGTTTCATGTAGATATTTGCCAAGATTTGTTTGTTTTGACAGGCAGAGTTAGACAGTGAGAGAGAGAGACAGAGAGAAAGGTCTTCCTTCCATTGGTTCAACCCCCAAATGGCTGCCATGGCCAGCGTGCTGTTCCAATCCAAAGCCAGGAGCCAGATGCTTCTTCCTGGTCTCCCATGTGGGTGCAGGGGTCCAGGGACTTGGCAGGGACCATCCTCCACTGCACTCCTGGGCCACAGCAGAGAGCTGGACTGGTAGAGGAGCAACCGGGCAACTGGGACAGAATCTGGCGTCCCAACCAAGACTAAAACCCGGCATGCCATCGCCGCAGGTGGAGGATTAGCCTAGTGCGCCGTGGTGCCATCCAAAATTTGTTGTAATTCATATTACTATTCAGTTCTTAATTCATTTTATATTTCGATGAATAAATTTAGTTGTGTACTATTTTTAGTGTTATTGCTTATTAGTGTAATCATGTTGGTCTTAGTTTTACAGACTGAAATAGCAGTATCCATCCATGCTTTAATGTTCATTTATAATTTAAAAATCTGTGATTCATACTGTTTAGACAAGAAATTCAGTCAAGCCTTTTTTAGAATGCCTATTGGAAATGTTGATTCTATATTGTCGATTTCATTATCGTGTTAGAGACACTTTTGCCCCAAGTGCTTCTCCTGGTCCTGATTCTTAATTGTTGTTATTTTGCAGTGTAAAATATTGATGACATTGGTCAAAAAGATTGACAGCTGCGTGAATTGTTATTAACCAGACCGTTGGTTGCAGCTCACATTTCAATACACAGTAAGATGAAGCACAAGCCCTCAGGGAGTCTCTTTTTCATTCTCTTTTCCACATAGGCAGATATTAACCCATTTGTAACTATCTTTGTAGCTTTTTTCTCGCCTTCCTTTTCCTTTGAGTAATGAAAATGATGTCTATAGATTTCAACTATGACACTTCAAAGGACGAATCATTTATCAAGTTATAATTGGAAATTATCGAGAAAGCTGCAAGTAACAAAGGACTCGATAGCTCTCATTTAAGGTTCTATGCGTAAGACTATAACACTACCTGGACAGCACATATATAGCTCCTCAAACCTTAAAGATCAAAAAAGAAAATCATAGTCGTAGAAAGAAAGACTGCTTCTACATGCAAAGGATGCTCTCGTTCCACACACGAACAGATAGATAGATGCAGACACCTAGATGCACATCCTTGTTTAGCAGAATAAATCTGATGACTAGAGCTTCTTGTGAATGATGTTGTCATCCATGGATAACAGAAAAAGTTTATCTATCTGATTTGTTTATTTATAAATATTTGTTTATAAAGATTTATTCATTTGAAAGAGTTACGCAGAAAGAGGAGAGGCAGAGACAAAGAGGTCTTCCATCTGCTCGTTCTCTCCCCAATTGGCTGCAATAGTCGGAGCTCTGCCACTCTGAAGCCAAGAGCCAGGAGCTTCCTCTGGGTTTTCCCATGTGGGTGCAGGGGCCCAAGGACTTGGACCATCTTCTACTGCTTTCCCTGGCCATGGCAGATGGATAGGAAGTGGAGCAGCCGGGTCTCGAACCGGAGCCTCTGTGGGATGCTGGCACTGCTGGCAGTGGCTTTACCTGCTACGCCACAGTGCTGGCCCCTGGTTTATTTATTTTTTAAACTTTATTCATTTTTCATTTATTTGAAAGGGAGACTGGCAGAGGGCAAAAGTGAGAATTTTCATTCACTGGTTCATTCTTCAAATGGTCACAAAATCTTTAGCTGGGCTAGGAAAAAGCCAGGATCCTGCAACTCAATCCAGGTCTCCCACATATGTGTCAGTGACCCAAATACTTGAGTCATCACCTGCTTCTTCCAAAGATACCTTTGAGCAGAAAGCTACAATTAGAAGCAAAGCTGGTTGAACCTGTGCCCTCCAGTGTGCGATGCCAGTATCCTAAGCAGCTTCTTAATCACTGTGATAACTTCCTGCTCCAGAACATGGTGATTTTTTGAGCTGCTTACTTTCTTAGTGAATATTAAAGTTTTCATCTAGTTGGAATTGTAGGTGGAAAACACTTCACATGGTTATTGGTACAAATTGGGCAGTAAAATAATCTCTAAAGTATGTTTTAAAATGCAAATTCCCATGGCCCGCATTGTGGCAAAGCAAAGCTATCACCTGCAATACCAGCATCCTAAAGTGGTGGCATTTCATGTCCCAGCTGATCCACTTCTGATTCAGCTCCCTGCTAATGGCCTGAGAACAGCAGTGGAGATGGCCCAAGTGTTTGGGTGCCTGCTACCCCTGTAAGACCTGGAAGATGGGGCCGGCATGGTAGCGCACTAGGTTAATCCTCTGCCTGCTGTGCCGGCATCCCATATGGGTGCTGGGTTCCAGTCCCGGTTGCTCCTCTTCCAGTCCAGCTCTCTGCTGTGGCCCGGGAGTGCAGTGGAGGATGGCCCAAGTGCTTGGGCCCTGTACCTGCATGGGAGACCAGGAGGGAGCACCTGGCTTCTGGCTTCGTATTGGCACAGAGCATCGGCCGTGGCGGCCATTTGGGGGGTGAACCAATGGAAGGAAGACTTTTCTCTCTGTCTCTCTCTCTCACTATCTGTAACTCTGCCTGTCAAATAAATAAATAATAAATCTTTAAAAAAAAAAAAAAGACCTGAAAGAAGCTCCCAGATCCTATCTTAATACTGACCCAACCCTTGCTGTTGTGGCCATCTGGGGAGTGAATCAGCAGATGGAAGATTTCTCTCTCTTTCTCTCTCTCTCCCCTCATCTCAAATAATTTTATATTTTTTAAAAAATAATTTCCTAAGAATGTGTGACTGTGACATTTTCTAATTCTTCACACTTAGTTCACTCTTACACTGGTTCATGTTGATATTTAATGCCCTTAGCTTTACTGGCTGAGATGTATCTTCCTTCCTCGGAGATAGCTGATACTTCTTATTGGATACAGTTTCTAATGACAGTTCTATACATCCTGTGACTGTCTTTGTTAGGGTAGTTCTAAAGGATCTCTGTATAGCAAACATCCTGGAGGAGAGATAGTTTCTCCTTCCAAGCAGAAAGCTGACTTGTTCACTGCCTAGTAAAATAAAGACAATGTCTTGTTAGTGTGGAAAGCTTCAACAGGTTCAGTAGCGACTCCTTTTGAATCTGCACGCCGCTAAGCTGAGGTTTCTCAGCTGGGTCACAGAACTTTTGCAGGTGTGGCATCCACCTGGTTACCCCCCAAAGCTCATATTGCACTGGAAGAGCAAAGGTAACCTCTTTGAGCAAAAGATCATGCTGCGTCTACATCAAGAATAATACAACTTTTTGAATATGACTCAGAAGTTTCCTGTCATTCTATCCCCCATGGGAACGATGGTAGGCTATCACATTATACTGCAAATAAGATGACCTTGGTAGGGACTTCCACCCTCATGTCAAATCAGGGTTAGGGTCAGTGTTGGAGTTAGGGTTAGGGTTGCAGTTAGGGCTAGGGTTATGGTTATGATTAGGGTTAGGGTTCCACCCTGATTTGGCACTTCTAACCCTGATTTGCTGATTTGGTGCAATTTAAATATATTGAAGATTCTTCATTTCCTCATTCTGCACCACACTGAATTACATGAGATTTCAGGTTCCAGCTAGGTATGAGTATTTTTTTTTCCTGATTACCCCTAATACTATTATTCCTAATCCTATTTCAGTAGAGTCTCTTATACAAAATTCTATTTACAAAAGTACTCTTTCCTCAGAACTTCGAGTGCATTTTTTATTGTCTCCTAGGACTAATTCTGCTTATGAGAGTGTGATTCCAGACATCTGACTTTTTTTTTCTGATGTCCTTTTTGTTTGTTAATGTTTTTGCTGATTTTCCTCCTAGCTGTTGTTCTGGTCTTCTGTTTTATACATTGTTTAATAAAATCTGCAAGTGATGTATCCATGTGTTAGACCATGGTCAGCTCTGATCCCTGTACAGCCTTGGATAAAACTCTCCTGCTACATACAGAATGGTCTTACTGTAAGGAATCTTAGGCTGCTGCGAATGTTCTTCCTACAAGAAACTAAGGGTTTTGGCAGGTACAGGATGCATAAACTGTTGGGCGTCAAAGGTACTGGTGTCAAGAAATAAGTGATGTGGCTTCTTAAAATTAGGGGAATAAAAGATGAAGAAAATTTTCAGAGTTCTTCTGATCTAGCATGATACTTCCCATTTACTAATGATTCCAATGAAAGCTGGGAAGAGCAGTGGGGAAGGCAGGTTCTACGATCCTTGTGGACTTTGATAATAGCTCTTGCTTGCCTTTTCTTATTGCAACAAACTGTGCATCTGAAAACCTCTCAGCCTAGGTGTGGGTCTTTCATTCATCCCACCCCACAATCTAACATTCTTGTGGTAACTTATGATATCACCAAGTCTTCTAACTCTGGTTTTAGTTGTAAGCACTGATCCCAAACTGCATTTTCAGAAGTCGAACTGTTATGAAATATTCTTTCACCCAAGAGCCAAGGATGACTCATTTTATAAATCTAAAAGACACAGAATGATTTTCTAGAGCCAAAGTTCCCCAAAGAGTTGGGGGTCTATCATCAGCAGTCTTTTTCACTTGCAGTTGTATGCCCTGTTCTCTCTCCTTGTATGCCCATCGGAGTAAACGTAAAGAATAGAATCATGTGTCAAGAAGAATTGCCAAGTAATTTATTTGAACAATGCTTACAATTGTGCTTTCTCCATTTGTGTGTCTCTAGCAATTTAACCTACAGCATTTCATTCATGACATTTAATCAATACATGCAAATCACCTCAGGGACCTATTATGTCCTGAATTCATTAATCTACACAGGCAAGACACAAGCATGTAAGTAGGTTTCCTTGGTTGAGGTCAAAGAGGAGGATGGATACTATCAAGTTTCACAATCTTAAGTCCTTCTGAGACTGTAATACCCCAAAGGGTATGTGTTCCATTTGGCACATAGTCTTTTTTTTTTTTTCTTAAATTCAAGCAATTTTCAATAAGTTACATGAGACATAACTCGAGCACATGTGTTAGTGTTTATTGTTAGTGGTACTGTTGGCATTTCAAACACTAAATTCTGATAAGAAATTCAAAACTAAGCATATTTATCAATTTTAGGGGTCCAAATGTTTTATTTATCATCAGATAAAAGGCTGAAAGAATGGCAGTAAAAGTTCACTTGTTTCAGTCATAAATAGGAATTTAGTTTATGATTGCAGTGTAAGAAATCAGTAGGATCAGGTATTCTCTTATTATGTATCATAAAACAAACCTTAATATTTCAGCTTTTGTGAAGAGCTGATTTGTCAGAAGTCTGAGACAAAAGCAAATTAACTTTATCATAATGTGATGCAAGTCGATCAGACTGCAACTGGATTCAGTTGACATATGTTTCAAATATTTTGTTTTTATTCATAGTAGAAAAAAATGCAGTGAGACATTTTATGATTTTCAATTTTTTTTTGCTACTTGATGCCTAGTTCATCTATTGGACTATTTTAAATTTCATAAAGGTTTTAACATTAGTTCCTTAATAAATAAAATTAAAATATGAATTTTTATGGATCTGCCTAAATCACATGTATCTGATTTCAAAACATGCAGTTAATGTAGTCAGCATATTAATACTTTGCATATATTATGAGCTTACTTCATTTACCTGCCTCTTCACTAACATGTCTCTGCTAAAGCAAAACTACAAAAACAGTTCAAATGAAGGTGGTTCTACTAACCTGGATGAATTCATCTCTCTTAATGAGTGTCTAGGAAGAGATTATTGTCTGGATGATTCATGCTTTATTGAGACGGTGCTGTGGTGTTAAACCAGCCAATTTTAGCACTGGCATCCTATACGGGCACCAGTTCTTGTCCTGGCCACTCTACTTTTGAGCCAGTTTCCTTCTGATGCTCCCAGGAAAGCAGTGGATGAAGGTGCAAGTGCTAGGCCCCCTGCTCCCACATGGAAGGCCTGGACGAGGCTCCTGGTTCCTGGCTTTGTCTTGGCCCATCTCTGGCTGTTGTGGTAATTCAGGAAGTGAACCAGTGGATAGAAGACCTATCTTCCTGTTTCTGTCTCGGTCTCTGTCTCTCTCTCTCTCTACCTTTCCCTCTCTCTTGGTAACTCTGCCTTCCAAATAAATAAATACAGTTTTTGAAAAAAAAAAATGATGTTTCATCAGCACAATGAATTTCTATACAAGTGAAATAATTTGGAGGATATCAATGTGCTAATAAGCACAGACTTCTAATACATAAAATAACTGAGAAAACAATGAACTATATATTCTTTTTTGTAACTTTTATTTAATGAATATAAATTTCCAAAGTACAGTTTATGGATTACAATGGCTCCCCCACCCCATAACTTCCCTCCCACCTGCACCCCTCCCCTTTCCCACTCCCTCTCCCCTTCCATTCACATCAAGATTCATTTTCAATTCTCTTTATGTAAAGAAGATCAGTTTAGCATATATTAAGTGAAGATTTCAACAGTTTGCACCCACACAGAAACACAAAGTGAAAAATACTGTTTGAGTACTAGTTATAGCATTAATTCACAATGTACAGCACACTAAGGACAAAGATCCTACATGAGGAGTAAGTGCACAGTGACTCCTGTTGTTGACTTAGCAAATTGACACTCTTGTTTATGGCATCAGTAATCACCCTAGGCTCTTGTCATGAGTTGCCAAGGCTATGGAAGCCTTTTGAGTTCACTGACTCTGATCATATTTAGACAAGGTCATAGTCAGAGTGGAAGTTCTCTCCTCCCTTCAGAGAAAGGTACCTCCTTCTTTGATGACCTTTTCCTTCCACTGGGATCTCACTCGTGGAGATTTTTCATTTAGGTGTTTTTTTGTTGTTGTTGTTGTTGTGTTTTTTTTTTTTTTTTTTTTTTTGCCAAAGTGTCTTGGCTTTCCATGCCTGAGAAACTCCCATGGGCTTTTCAGCCAGATCCACATGCCTTAAGGGCTGATTCTGAGGCCAGAGTGCTGTTTAGGACATATGCCATTCTATGAGTCTGCTGTGTATCTTGCTTACCATGTTGGATCATTCTCTCCCTTTTTTATTCTATCAGTTAGTATTTACAGACACTAGTCTTGTTTATGTGATCCCTTTGGCTCTTAGTCCTATCATTATGATCAATTGTGAACAGAAATTGATCACTTGGACTAGTGAGATGGCATTGGTACATGCCACCTTGATGGGATTGAATTGGAATCCCCTGGTATGTTCTAACTCTACATACACATTATTGTAGATTGTGCATTTATGAAAATCACAGAATACAATACATAGATATTTTCTTATTATATAAAGAAATTTGGGAGGAAAAAGAAACAGTAAAACTGATAAGAGTAAAACACTCAAAAATATGGTGTGCATTTAATTTAGTGGCTAAGAAATCGGTAAAGAAACATAGCCCATATCGGAGTCCAGTTCTGGCTCCTGATTCCAGATTCCTGCTATTTCATACCTTGGAACTCTGAAATGATTGCTCAAATAGTTAGATTTCTGCACCGGCATGGGAAATCTCTATTGAGTTTTCAGTTTCTTATTTCAGCCTGACTTAGTCCCGACTGAGACAAGCATTCAGGGAGTGAACTAGAGGATGGGACACTTTATCTCTGTCTGCCTCTCTGTTTCTCTGTCTCTCAATAAATTAAAAAAAATAAAAATAAAAACTGAAAAATAAATGGGATATCTTTGGAAAGGGGAATAAGTGAAACTTACTAGTCAATTTTTTGAAATATCCCCTTTATATTTAGACCCTATAAACATGTACTGTTTCTACAAAAGCAACGTGCCATGAATTCTGTACCAAATGTTTTAGTGACCTGCCCTGATCCCCTCCAAGTGGTCTGCACTTCAGCCCTCCTCTGCCATGAGTTTTGAGTGCTAATCACTCATAGTTGCATCATCATCATCATTATTATTTTTAACAGAAAGTTACACTCAACTTACCTTGGACCATCTCTGCAGAAATGTCTGAGAGTTATGTCCTTTTCCAGTCAGAAGTGTTCCATATCTCATAATTATCTGCGGTGGAAGTAAAAGTCTCCCTTCCTTCCAAGTGAAACAGCTCTGTGATGCTGTGTTTCTCCAGGAATCCCTGTGGGACAGGCTCAGGCTAGATTATAATCCACACCACATGGTAACTATTGCCTTCCATGATCTATCCTACGTCACTGCCTTCCTTGTAGGTTTGTCCTAGGAGCACTCCTACAATCCAACATTTATATAAGGACCTCCATGTCAAACTCTGCTTCTTAGGAATCTGTCCTAAGCCAAATTTTATGGAGCAAAATAAAGAATCAGAGCATAGAGAAGTAGCCTTAAAATTAAAGGACCTCCACTGGAGTTAAATTGTTAACAATCCTTTTAAATGTATTCCACTATTCTCACCAGATCATCTAGTTTCTAAATTACCACATTTTATTCCTAATTTTCTAAGGAAACCCAAGGAAAGCATGTGAGTAGAATAATATCATGAGTTCCTTCTCATTGGCAAGGGATAAAATGATGACTATGCATAGATCTATTTGAAGTCCACATATTTCTATTTACCTTAACTGTGACAATAAATTATATGGAAATTCATTTTATATACTGCTTGCCCTTCGAATTTAAATACCATTTTCCAGCAATGAGAATTGTCTTGAACAATAATAATGTTGTGGGGCTAACTCAAATTAAAGAATTTCCCTAAATAAATGAAACATCAACACTTGATCATTTTCAGGGTATGCAGGAGAGTTCAAGATCAATGACTCTATCTCTTAGTGATGTCAGGGAAAGGAGGTTTCTGTCGGCGTTTTGAGCAGTGAGGACTCTAATAAAGGAAATGTAGTGCCTAGCAAACCAGCAGAAGAGATTGGAAATCTCACAGGAAGAAAGGCACTGCCTTCCGCACGCTGATCACTTGCAGACAGTCAGGAAATTACAGAAGCTGCACCAGAAGGACAGAGATCGTTTTCCCTCTGAAAGCGAAGTCTGAACTTGCTCCGGAATCATATGTCTGTGGAATCGCGTCTTTTTTTTTTTTTTTTCTCCCGAGGAGAAACAGGATGGCTTCTGATTCTCTTAGCTTTTAAAATTTCTGACAATCTTCTCATTGGTGAGCTGTAATCATTACCTCAATGGCCAATGGATTCAGAAGAAGCAGTTCCTATTTCTCCAACCCTTTTACCGCAGGGGAGATTATAGAAATGAGTTCCTTAGGCCACACTCATAACTAAGCCCCTAAAGACAGACGGCCTCTCTTATGCAAATCAAGAAAACACATCATAGTCCTCAGATATAATGTCCCAGAATCCACCACACCCACTTGGAATTTGAGTAGCTATGTCTCTAGAGGGTTTAATAGACAGGTCCTCAAGTTCAGAATTTTATTGATGTGCATCCTTGAGATCTGATTTGATTGCATTTAGTGGCATGGAATTGACTGTTCTTCTGTTGATGACTGTGATTGCTTCTTTAAAAAGTACTTAACATTTTCCCTCTGCTGTAGAGTGCTTCACACCTTTAAATTAAGTCCTGAATGTCCTGTTTCCCATGTAAAATGTTTATTGATTTAATTTTATTCAGATGGTTACACTATCTCTTATCCAGAATCCAATGCTTTACAGAGTGAACCCTCAGAAACTGATAGGATGGGATTGGTGCTGTGGCACAGTGGGTTAACGCCCTGGCCTGAAGCATCTGCATCTCATATAGGGGCCAGTTCGAGTCCCTGCTGCTCCACCTCCGATCCAGCTCTCTGCTATGGCCTGGGAAAGTAGTAGAAGATGGTCCAAGTCCTTAGGCCCCTGCACCCACGGGGGGGACCTGGAAGAAGCTCCTGGTTCCTGGCTGTGGATCAGCATAGCTCAGGCCATTGGGGAGTGAACTATCGAACGGAAGACCTTTCTCTCTCTCTTTCTCTCTCTGCTTCTCCTCTCTCTGTGTAACTCTTTCACATATATAAATAAATCTTTTTAAAAAAAGAAACTGATAGGATGGCACTTATTTCCAATTAAGTGGAATACACCCCACTTTATGAGGTACTGTTTGGGGATTATTATCATGGATTTGTGCCTAAAAATACCTCTAAAAGTATTAAAGTAATTGAGATTCACTTAATTTTAGGGACACATTATTTAAAATATCTACATGTAATAGTGAACCACTTTGCCTTAACATTTTAGTAACAAAATAATATGCTTTTGTAATGGCAAGAGAATCCCAAGAAGCAACACAAATAAAATATGACAAAACGAATTTGATAACTGAGGTAGGAGTAAAGTGTTCTGTAGAGGAGGTAGGGAATTTCAAAGAATATTTTATGACTCTTTTTTTGACAGGCAGATTTAGACAGTGAAAGAGAGAGAGACAGAGAAAAAGATATTCAATTTGTATATTACAAATAGAGTCTCAATTGCAATGCACTCTTCCAAGTTTGTTCTACTTTTTATCTAGGGTTGGTTTCTTGTCAGCTATTAACTATTGGAAAAATATGTTACAACATAATATGCTGTCATTTGGAAAGAACTGTTCCTGTTAAACCTAGTCAATTCTCCATTTTAGGCTTTCTATTTTTTTCCAGAATCCCTGAAACGTCCTAACACTTATGACATTATAAGAAGCTAGAGGGGCTGGAACTGTGACTCAGTAGGTTAATCCTCTGCTTGCGGTGCCAGCATCCCTTGTGGGTGCCAATTCTAGTCCCAGCTGCTCCTCTCTGCTCTGCTAAGGCTTGGGGAAGCAGTAGAAGATGGCCCAAGTGCTTGGGTCCCTGCACACACGTGGGAGACCCAGAAAAAGCCTCTTGCTCTTGGTTTCGGGTCGACCCAGCTGTGACCATTGTGGCCATTTGGGGAGTGAACCAGTAGATGGAAGACTTTTCTCTCTGTCTCTTCCTCTCACTCTATCTCTGAAACACATAAATTAAAAAAATAATTTTTTAAAAGGAGTCTAGAATCTTTTAAATGTGCTAATATCATGAGAAAAGGCAGTTCTGGGAAAGATCTACATGGTTTCCATTTTCTACATTTATTTATGCTTGTGAAAATCAACAAGACATCGTAATAGATAGAGCACTAGCTACATCTAAGAAATAGTTGCCATAAAAAATACGGTGCTTTATTGTCATAATTTGCTGTGGTTCTTGGGAAAGAAGTCTCAGTCTCAAATGAGACAGCATTCTCTGTGTAATCATCACTGAATTAGCTTCTCCTAAAGTAGAATCCATGTAAATAAAGTTGTTATAGGGACAAAAACAGGATGAGTTATGGTATAAAACTCTATGGGCAGTTCAAAAGACATGAAAAGTTGAATGTGCTTATTTTATTAAATATATGAAAAGTTGAGTGTGTTTGTTTTACTAAATAGAGATTTATTCACTCCTTGAGCCATAAGGAGATTGATCTATAGATAAAATGTCAATAGAGAGCTATTCATTTTAAACAATGCTATACCCAGTGTTAGCCATGCTGTGATATTAAGGCCACATTTCTCCAGATTACCAAATCTGCCTGAGACTTCCAACACATACACATTTCTGAAGTTTCTCAAAACCACCCTGAAGTTCAATAATTTGCTAGAAAAAATGTGCAGTTCTCACCAACAGCTATTATGATCACGCTCTACTTATTACAAAGATAGAATACAAATTAGAACTAGCCAAGTGCAGATGCACTTGCAGCAGAGTCTAATAGAGTTCCCAACATGACACATTACCCTCTCAAATTTCCTTACAGGCACTGGGTGTGTGCTTGCCTGTGGGACAGCATGCATAGGGCACGCATAGATCACCTATGCAGGCTGGTGCCGCGGCTCACTTGGCTAATCCTCCACCTGCGGTGCTGGCACCCCAGGTTCTGGTCCCGGTTGGGGCACTGGATTCTGTCCCGGTTGCTCCTCTTCCAGTCCAGCTCTCTGCTGTGGCCCGGGAAGGCAGTGGAGGATGGCCCAGGTGCTTGGGCCCTGTACCCGCATGGGAGACCAGGAGAAGCACCTGGCTCCTGGCTTCGGATCAACGCAGCGCCGGCCATAGCAGCCATTTGGGGGTTGAACCAACAGAAAGAAAGACCTTTCTCTCTCTCTCTCTCTCTCTCTCTCTCTCTGTCTAAATCTGCCTTTAAAAAAATATCACCTATGCATTGACATCCAGGCCTTTAGTAATGCTTCATTTTTTGGAGTATGATCCATTGATTGATAGCCCAAGAGGTTGAACTCAGTCTCTAAGTCAAGAGACACCACATAAATCCAAATCATCATTGTGAATCATATGCTAGCTCTTTTTTGGCACTCCCAGCTCTCTCCCTCAGTATTCATTTAGCTTAAATTATCAGGTGTGGTCACAGTACTCAACTGTGTACAACAAAGGCAGTACTATAATCTGAGAAACTCCAAGGGCTTAGAGTAAAGCTGGCAGAAGACACGGACAGTGGTAGACCTTCCCTTGGACACACTTAAATTCTTTACTACACAGTTATCCTTTAAAAATATGAAGTCTTGAAATACAGAGGAGATTTAAGAAAGAATTACTCTATCATTCTACTCTAAATGCATGTGGATCACATTTAATCTTTAACATGAGTAAGCCAGGCTAAACAGAATGTCCATTTACACAGCATTTTCTTCCCCAAGATGGTTCTGAAAGTCAGCTGGGTTATCACACAACTGTGGCTAATCAAAGATGAAAGGAGAATTTGACCTGAAGAAGGTGATGGGTATCCGGTAGAAACGAGCCTCCTTTCTGTTTGTCAGGCATAATATGAAAATGAACAATGCTCTAACAGTCCTCATGGTGGATGACAGGTAGTACTGTGGGTAAAGCAGAAGTGAGGATGCACCCCAACAGGGAATGTAGGAAATGGAGATGGTATGCTTATGGAAGGAGACAATTTTTCTTTGTCTTACCTATTATTTTAGTGAATTTCCGATTGCACTATTTACATAACATCTCTAGCCATATTTCTCTTTTAGTTTCGTATGTGACAGAATCAGTCACCTGCAATCGTAAAGCTATCTTTGCCAGCTTAATTCAGATCAACATAGAAAAATACTGATTTTAACATTAGAGAAACGACATCAAAAAACATTCCTGAACACCTTGCTTAGAATTCTTATTGGAAATCTCGCTTAAAATTCTTTTTGGAAAACTAAATTGTAATTCTAAATGTTCTCTTTCAAAACCAGTTTAAAAATGTGAAATTAGGAATTTTCCAGCCTCATATTATCTCCCAGACTTATAAACATAATTTCCATTGTTTTTCTATTTGTTTTCTATTTAAAATGAATGCAAATTAATTTTGGTGTATTTTCTTAAAAAATGTATTCCAGAGACAGGCATTGTGCCAAGCAGGTTAAGCTGCCACTTGAGAAACCTGTTTTCCCTATTAGAGTGACTGAGTTCGAGCCCCAACTCTGCTTCCTATCCTGCTTCCCAGTAATGCACACACTAGTAGTCGTCAGGTGATTGCTCAAGTACTTGGATTCCTGCCACTCATGTGGAAGATATGGATAGACTTATTGACTCCTGGCTTTGGGCCAGCCCAGCAGCAGCTGTTGCAGGCATTTGGGGAGTAAATAAGCAGAGGAGAGATCCCTCCCTCTCTCTTTCTGTGTGTGTGTGTTTCTGTCTCTCTTTCCCCATTTCAATTTTTTTTTTTAAGGGAAAGGGTTTATTGGGGAACACCCAACAGACCGGAGTGAAGGGGCAGCGAAGGGAAAGAGAGAAAAGGAGACTGTAAGAGAGAGAGACAGAGAGGAGAGAGAAGAGAGATGAGAGGAGGAGAGGAGCCAAGAGAGCAGAGAGAATCCAAGAGAGAAGAACCAAGAGAGCGCAGGAGAGAAGGGCCAAGAGAGCACGTGTTCAGGAACAGGCCCTTTTAACACTGCCCGAGGGTGGGCAGGGAAGCAGGAGCAGCGAATCCCATTAGGATGCGGGTGGAGCTGGACCACAGAGGTTGGGCCATGTGGCCACCTGGCTAAAACTGCACCAGTTTCCTAACATTCCCTCCTTTTGTTTTTTATAAAGCAGGATTTGTATGGGATTACATTAGTCCCAAAAGTCCAGGAGGGGTAGAGGGACAATGATCTGTCTTTAGAGCTACTTACTGCTGACATAGGGCAACAAGGTACTCTTTGCTGGCATGGAGTGATGTCTCAGGCACTGTCTCCTGGGTGGGAGCCAAGTATATTCCCGTAGCAGCATTTGGTTGACCGCCTGGTTGCTGAAGGTCTTGGTTCATTCCATTATCACCTGCTGTAAACACTTAGACACTTTAGTATAAAAGACAGGGTTGAGAATAGTAACCAGTGATCCTAAGAGTAGCATTAACCAGGTAATGAGAGGATTTTATAGAGGAGAGGAAATGGAGGGGGGGTCTCTGGACCCTTATGGGGACAGTTTGATGGATGTGGTTTAAGCTGATTCCAGCCAAGACTGGGAAAAAAGGCCACTCAACTTTTGCAGGTAATAGGGTTTGTCTGTAGAGAAATTCTGAACAATCATACAACATTAAGTGGGGGAGAGGACCATCAATACACACAGGTTGGGAGTAGGGCCATTGGTGGTAGAGTAGAGGTTATGATTACAAAGGAATGAAGCCCAAGTGGGCCAGACAGGGTCTAGAACAAAGGACAGAGTCATTATTAGAGGAGCTAAGAAAGGTGCTGTCTAAGCTACAGATAAGTTTTCTGATTGAGAGACAAATAGAACCTGACAGAAGGGGCTTGATAATAATCAGGAGGGCTTTAAAGCCTTGTAAATTATGAGGCCCAGACTCTTCTATCTCTTCATA
This sequence comes from Oryctolagus cuniculus, assembly GCF_964237555.1. Classification (NCBI taxonomy): domain Eukaryota; kingdom Metazoa; phylum Chordata; class Mammalia; order Lagomorpha; family Leporidae; genus Oryctolagus; species Oryctolagus cuniculus. Next base: position 94,702,694 of record NC_091444.1, on the reverse strand, counting down.
TGGTACATCCTAAGGGAGGTGTGAACCTCCTTGGGGAAGGCACCCTGTTGACTTCCATTACCTAGCTGGCCTGGGAGGAGAGCTGGCCAGGTAAAGGCAGGTGGCATCTCTAACAGGAAATTTACAGTTCTGCCTGCAATGTTATTGACCCTACTTGGCCATTTCCTCAGTTGCAGTGGTCACTTTGGAAGCCGGGCTGAGTGAAGGGCTTTTCAGCTTAGAGTCAATAAAATCTGTGGCTCTGACCTGGGCATCCTTCGACTCCAGGGCAGGTCCGTTTCCAGTGATCCAACTCTTGCCAGAGCTGCCAGAGCTCTCCACAGGCTGACTTCTGCTGAAGCCCAGGCTTGCCACGTTGAAAGCCACTGCAGTGGACTGGCCTGTTGGGTATCCTTGAGGGCAGATCACTGTACAGGGCAGCCTGTAATAGGCCTGCCACCTATCTTTACATTGCTTCTGATGCCTAGCTTTCTTTTCCTCCTGGTTTTTGTTAAAGCAGACCAGAGGATGCAAGTCAAGGGGGTGCTCAAGTCCCATCTCTAATCTTTGTGGCCTAAACTAGAAGCCTACAGTCACAGGCACGTTCTGTAGTACATTTTCTGAGGTAGACAATGCCCATGAGGAAAACTATGTCCTTATTTTAAAACTTACTTTTCCTTTGGTCTGAAAGGGAGGTCTTTTCTATTTACTGTTTACTTCACTGATACCGAAGTAAATCTAGCTATAAAATTATAATTTAAACTCTTATTTTGGCTCTGCTATTACAGAAAAATGTTAGCCATCTCTTTTATAAGATCTAAAATCAAATTTTGAATCTTGGAGATTCCTTCATAATAGAATGAGTTTCCTACCTCGAAGAGAATAGAGAAATGAGAGAAAAAGTTGGGCTTAGAATAGAGAAATGAGGGAGAAAGTCCTAGATCGCCTACTGACAATAGCAATATCAAATGAAAACTTAGAAAGCAGTGTCAACCATTAGTTAACAACTTAACATTTACCAAAAGGTCCAATGCCTTTTATAAATTTTAAGAATACATGTATTTGGAAACATTTCTTAAATATCTAACATGACATAACTTGTTTAAACAGAAAATTCAAGCACAAGCATATAAAATGTCTTTAGTTTCTTTCCACCAACAAAATTAAAACATCAGATACAGAGATTCAGGTCACATGAATTAAAATATATCTGAACAATTTTAGCTGTTTAAATTTATGGACAATCTTTTATCTATAAGCCAATTAAAATTCTTAATAAATTTTCCCATGTAGACATACAATATGTACACATATATAAAAGCACATAGCAGTTTTTTTTTTTTTTGACAGGCAGAGTGGACAGTGAGAGAGAGAGACAGAGAGAAAGGTCTTCCTTTACCTATGGTTCACCCTTCAATGGCCGCTGCAGCTGCCAGCGCACCGCGCCAATCTGATGGCAGGAGACAGGTACTTCTCCTGGTCTTCCATGGGGTGCAGGGCCCAAGCACTTGGGCCATCCTCCACTGCACTCCCTGGCCACAGCAGAGAGCTGGCCTGGAAGAGGGGCAACCGGGACAGAATCCGGTGCCCCAACTGGGACTAGAACCTGGTGTACCAGTGCCGCAAGGTGGAGGATTAGCCTAGAGAGCTGTGGTGACAGCCACATAGCAGTTTTAATAACAGCTTTTTTAAAAAAAAAAATCTAACTCCTGTTTGTAAATTACCAATTGATTTGAATTACTTTTTGTTTTTAGTAACCTCAGTTAACCATACTTTTTCTCTCAGTGGGTACCTTTAATATATTATTGGCTTCATCTGTTTATAGAGCCATCCCAAAGTACTGAATACAATAGAAGTGGCTGGAAAAAGTTCATCAGAACTTATAGGAGGACAGCTAAACACAGAACCAACAATGTTCTAGTTTTATGAGCAACAAATCTTGATATATAAAACTGTAGATGACAAAAGACTAAGTTACCATGTTTAAAATTACCAACTCATTAACCAACAAGAAGCATTTGCTTACTGTACACAGTATTGTTGAAAGCCCCTGTAGGATTTTACAAAGCACGTAACTCTTTTAGGCCTCTGGGGCTTTCTCATTAAGATAACCACCATGTCTAGTAGCACAAGATCATTAGACTTTTTTTTCTTTTTTACAGGCAGAGTGGACAGTAAGAGAGAGAGAGAGAGAGAGAGAGAGAAAGGTCTTCCTTTGCGGTTGGTTCACCCTCCAATGTCCACCGCGGCCGGCACACTGCGCTGATCTGAAGGCAGGAGCCAAGTGCTTCTCCTGGTCTCCCATGGGGTGCAGGGCCCAAGCACTTGAGCCATCCTCCACTGCACTCCCGGGCCATAGCAGAGAGCTGGCCTGGAAGAGGGGCAACCGGGACAGGATCTGGCGCCCCGACCAGGACTAGAACCTGGTGTGCCGGCGCCGCTAGGCAGAGGATTAGCCCATTGAGCCGCGGCGCCGGCAAGATCATTAGACTTTTTAGTTCTCAGACATTTGTATTAATGCCATTTTATATTATAGAAACTTAAAATTTAGCACCACTTCACATCTTGACAGTACTTCTAATATAAACCAAATAGCCTGATTAGTTGATGTCTCTATAAGTGAGAGACATAGGTCCTTTGATTTCTTCAGTTGGGCCTGAACTGGAAAAACCAAAGTCCAGAATTTACTGGAAATTTCAGACTCCAAATTATTTGAAACTTTGATTTTTTGAATGCCTGTCAAGAATGCCAAGAAGGCTCAAAATTCAAAATATCTGGTTGAAATAAGTACTCTATAGAATACTATACAGCAGTCAAAAACAATGAAATCCAGTCATTTGCAACAAAACGGAGGAATATGGAAAACATTATGTTGAGTGAATTAAGCCAGTCCCAAAGGGACAAATATCATATGTTCTCCCTGATCGGTGACAATTAACCAAGCACCAAAAAGGAACCCTGTTGAAGCGAAATGGACACTATGAGAAACAGTGACTTGATCAGCCTTTGTCCTGACTGTTAATGTACAATTTAATACTTTATCCATTTTAGTGTTTTTTTGTTCTAGTTAATACTATGATTTGAACTCTGTAATTAACACACAATTATTCTTAGGTGTTTAAATTTAATTGAAAAGTGATCTCTGTTAAATATAAGAGTGGGTATGAGAGAGGGAGGAGATGTACAATTTGGGACATGCCCAATTGGACTTGCCCCAAATGGTGGATTTAGAAATGTGCCAGGGGATTCCAATACAATCCCATTAAGGTGGCATGTACCAATGCCATCTCACTAGTCCAAGTGATCAATTTCAGTTCACAATTGATCACACTGATAGGTCTAAGAGTCAAAGGGATCACACAAACAAGACTAGTGTGTGCTAATATTAACTGATAGAATCAAAAATGCAGAGAACGATCCAACATGGGAAGCAGGACACCCAGCAGACTCATAGAATGGCAGATGTCCTAAACAGCACTCTGGCCTCAGAATCAGCCCTTAAGGCATTTGGATCTCGCTAAAAAGCCCATGGGAGTATTTTAGGCATGGAAAGCCAAGACACTCTGGCAAAACAAACAAAAAAAACCAACCACAAAATCTAAATGAAAGATCTCTGTGAATGAGATCCTAGTAGAAAGAACAGGGCCATCAAAGAAGGAAGTACCTTTCTCTGAAGGGAGGAGAGAACTTCTACTTTGACTATGACCTTGTCTGAATAAGATCAAAGTCTGGAAACTCAAAAGTCTTCCATAGCCTTGGCAACTCATGACAAGAGCCTAGGGAGATTACTGACGCCATAAACAAGAGTGTCAATTTGCTAAGTCAACAACAGGAGTCACTGTGTACTTACTCCTCATGTAGGATCTCTGTCCTTAATGTGTTGTCCAATGTGAATTAATGCTATAATTAGTACTCAAACAGTATTTTACACTTTATATTCTGTATGAGTACAAACTGATGAAATCTTTACTTAATATATACTAAATTGATCTTCTGTATATAAAGATAATTAAAAATGAATCTTGATGTGAATGGAATGGGAGACGAGTGGGAGATGGAAGGGGTGCTAGTGGGAGGGAAGTTATGGGGGAGGGAAGCCATTGTAACCCATAAACTGTACTTTGGAAATTTATATTTACTAAATAAAAGTTAAAAAACCTGCATTCCACAAATCTGAAAGATCTGATTGACAGAGATACACTTATTTCTAGTTTAATTTTAATTCTTTATCTCACCCTATCCATTCACAGAAGGAATGTCAAAGGTTGATATAACATTCAATAGATTTTCGCAAAAAGGTTTTCATGACTGATTCTCTTGAGATCCTATTTTTGGTACATTATTTGATTGCTATTGGAATCATAACCAATAATTGGTACGCTTTGTCAATATACTCTGCTTCACATATGTTAATTTCTGATGATTTGATCCATAAGTGAGTCATTACATTAAAATTAAAATTTAATCTCTTATTGCATCCCCAAACACTTCATTAGCACAATCAAAAATATTATATTTCTTTTTGCTTAGTCTATGACCCCATGGATTGTATACTTTATTTCAGTCAGTGATTATGTTTGACTGTGAGAAGCAAAGAGTAAATTAAGTGTATCTGGTAATTTTTTTGAGCAATAAGAAATCCGCAGATGGTTTATTGCTAATAAAATATCATCAGCTCATCTGGAGGCCCCTTTTATTCACTCAATGGTCTGTCATGCCTTAACAGTAGGAATGTAGTCCCACTGTTTACATCTTTGCCATTGAAAGAAGAAGATGCAATTAAAGGACAAGGCAACTTTTGTGTCCAGAAGGCGATGTAAATTCTGCCCATGCACCTGCATCTAGAGATAGGGAACACGGCTATGAATAACTGCAAAAGAAGATAGAAAAAATAATTTCTGACATTCCCACTATGCTGCAGTGGACAGAGTTAGGATTCTGAATGGTAAAAAGGAAAGTGGATATTCAGTAATCAGCTGACTGAAGATTTTGTAAGACACAACAGAGTCCTAACACAGATAATTTATTTTATTTATATATGGCAGGGTGAGTTCCTTGTCAGACAGAATATTATATTGGGGGATAAAATGTGACATTGGTCTGTTTTCTTTACTAAATCCCTGCTATATATTTTTTTTCATCCTTTTCTTTGAAGAACCTTCCTATTTTTAAGACACAATTAATAAATTTCCTTTAACATATTTTTCTTTAACATCAATTTGTAAAATAGATTTATTTACATGTGATTTTGTAAGCGTCTGTCTACCAATATTTCAATTATGACATTCTGCAAAAGCTAAGATACTTGGAGTGACCAGGATAACAAATTGATTCAAAGAGGTGACAGGAAACAAGGGTGCTGAAGTATACATAACAATATTGTGATATTCTGGCCCTTGCTTAAGTAATCGAGAATCACTGGAGGTTTGGGATGAGGACGGAAGTGAAATGGGACATAAATTTTAGAAGATTAAGATTATTGTTACAGATAACTTGCAAGAGGAAAGGTCTTCAAGCCAAGGGAGCCACTAAAAGTGATTATGATATTCTCAGTGTGTAATGATGAAAAACTATAATTTTGGCAGGAAGAATGAAGAGGTTATGCACCTGGTCCTCAACTTATGATAGAATTATATCTGGATAAGCTCACTCTAAATTGAAAATATCATAAGTTGAAGATTCATTCACTCTGCCTTTCCAATTCACCATTTTAGTCTATTCACTTAGTGTAGCCTGCTCCAATAGTGCTCAGAATATCACACCAGTCTACAGTAAGCAAAATCATCTAACACAAAGCCTAATTTATAGTAAAGTGTTGCAAAGCTCATGCAATTTAGAGAACACCTGAATCCAATTGGGAGTTGACACTCTCTTTTGCTTCCCAGTGCTTCAAAAAAGCATTGTGCCACATATCCCTAGACTGAGAAAAGATCAGAATTCAAAGTATAGAGCTGGTCTTACTGCATGTGCATTGCTCTTGTTCCACTTCAGTACCTAAAAATTGTAGGTTGAACCTCTTAATTCCAGGGTGATCTCTATTCAAGAAACACATGTAATCACATTTTGATTACATTGTTGACAGTATGCATATCTGGTTTCATTAGATTATAGGCGTCAATGGCAGAAGATAATATACTCACTGTTTTTTTTTCCTCTATAACATCCTACATACCTAGATTATGCATGACATTTGATTGAACTTACTCTTTTCTATTGAATGATATGAACAATTTAAGTCATCAAAACAAATAAACCTGTATCTCTCATCAGTATTTGAGCTACAGTACACTATGGAACTACAAGTCAGTGATTTGAGCATAATCAGGTATTCAGACACAATTCACATCATATAAAAACTGGCCAAATTAAATGTAACAGCAGAACTGCCTGGCTTCCTTCCAGCTCTTTCTGCAGATGGTTTGTCCCTGTACACCTAGAGGTCTGAAAATGAAAAGTGATCATGCTAGCGTCTCTATGCCACACAAAATTATTTACAGATTTCTTTCAAACTGAAAAAGAACATAATCATTCAACAAAGAGGAGTTTTATTTAAAAGACTGCGAATGAGGCTTATCCAAAGACTATATCAAAGCTAAAGGGGCTCTGTGGGAGCTGGCATTGTGGTCCAGTGGGTTAAGACACTGCTGGGATGCCCAAATCCCATGTCGTTCAAGTCCTAGCTACACCACTTCTAACTCAGCTCCTTGCTAATAGGTACCGTGGAAGACAGCACAGGCTGCAGCCTAGCCCAGCCCTGGCTTTTGTCAGTATTTGAGGAATCAACTGTTGGATGCAACAAACCTCTCTTTAGTTCTAATCCTGCCAATCAACAAACACATATGTAAATAACTAAGTTCTGAATATTCCCACTTTTCTTCCTCTCCTCTTTCTCTCTTGTGGTCCTTACAAGTTACCAATCAAATCAACTCTCAGTAGTAAGATCCCCTGCCATGAACTAATACGTTTCCTCTCAGGATGCAAATAAAATGTTTAAACTTGCCATTGAAAGAAATAGAAATAGAAGAAAGGAAGTCTTTCTGGTTTAGTCCAGTCATAAAACCCAATTAATATTGTCTATATCATGGGGAACGTATAGTTCTATAGAACACTAACTCTCAGTACAAGGTTAATATGTTTGTTTAACTGAGTGTTTCCAGGCTCATTAGACAATGTTTAGACCCTATGCATTGCAATTATTAATTATATCTCAATGGGAGAAAGAATTGTATTCCACAAAACAACTTCAAATTAGTATTCATCATAGTCTCTATTAATTTTGCAAGTGGAAAAACTAATGATGTACTGTAAGATATTATGTATGTGTGTGTAGTTACTATTCATCTAAATTCATATGTGGTTTTTAAAATAAATTTTCCAAATGGCTTAGAAAAAGGAGAAGTTGTATTTATTTAATTATCAGATTCTTACCAGAACTTATAATAATAGCTGAATACTGTGTAAAAACTATTGATTTTCGTTACTTTCTTGTATCCAGTAAGCACAGACTATCATAAAAATTCAATGCGGCCTTATTTTTTCAGCTTGCATTTAAAGATTCACAAGCGTTAAAAGATATTAATCATCTGTCTCCTTGTGCATTTATGTTTGAATCTATAGCACTATAATCTGCTTAGGAGTTTGGACTCATAATTTTCTCTTAGAACTTTTATTGAAATGGGCCTACTTTATCATCGAGCTTGAATCTTAAATAGTGTCTATTTCAAATACTAACCATGGGTTATTAACTTAAATGTTCCCTCTGTGGTTCCTTCGATGAGGCCTTATAGGTATGATTTGTAATTACATCATAAGGTTGTTAATGCTTTTATATGAGAAATACAATCAAATAAAATAAGTCAAGCTTTACATCTTATGTTTAATTTAAAATATCAGTAGGGAAGGCAATATTTCATTAATCAGATTAGATTTTTTATTTTAAAACAAATTCATAATAGATAAAATATATATGTTTAAAGCACAATGTTTTACTGAAGGAAAGGAGGAAATATATTTAGATCTCAGATTATCTACTCATTATATAACTATTTAAATTAAGTCATTTTCTTCCTCCAGATTACATTCCTCTACTCCTTTACTTAGAGTAGTCAGGAAAAAAAACCTGCATATTTCATTTAAGAGTTAAGTAAGAAGGCCGGCACTGCGGCTCACTAGGCTAATCCTCTGCCTTGCGGCGCCGGCACACTGGGTTCTAGTCCCGGTCGGGGCGCCAGATTCTGTCCCGGTTGCCCCTCTTCCAGGCCAGCTCTGTGCAGTGGAGGATGGCCCAAGTGCTTGGGCCCTGCACCCCATGGGAGACCAGGATAAGCACCTGGCTCCTGCCTTCGGATCAGTGCAGTGTGCCGGCTGCAGGGCGGCCATTGGAGGGTGAACCAATGGAAAAAGGAAGACCTTTCTCTCTGTCTCTCTCTCTCACTGTCCACTCTGCCTGTCAAAAAAAAAAAAAAAAGAGTTAAGTAAGAATGCAAACATAGGCTTATGTAATTTTAAAAATGTTTATGGGAACCAGCACAGCGGGTTAATGTCCTGGCCTGCAGTGCCGGCATCCCATATGGGTGCTGGTTTGAGACCTGGCTGCTCCACTTCCAATCCAGCTCTCTGCTATGGCCTGGGAAAGCAGTAGCAGATGGCCCAAGTCCTTGGGCCCCTGCACCCACGTGAGAGATCTGGAAGAAAATCCTGGCTCCTGGCTTCAAATCGGCACAGCTCCAGCCATTGTGGCCAATTGGGGAGTGAACCATCGGATAAAGACCTCTCTCTCTCTCTCTTTCTCTCTGCCTCTCCTCTCTCTGTATCACTCTGACTTTCAAATAAATGAATAAAAATATTTTAAAAAGGTTTATGTATTTATTTATTTACTTACTTACTTATTTACTTATTTATTTATTTTAAAGGCAGAGTGACACACAGAGAGGGAAAGACAAAGAGATCTTCCATCTGCTGGTTCACTTCCCAAATGGCTGCAACAGCCAAGTCTGGGCCAGACCAAAGCCAGTACTCAGGAATTCTATCCTTGTCTCCCAGATAGTTGGTAGAGCTTCAAGCACTTGAGCCATTAACCAATACCTTCCAGGATATAACAGCAGAGGGATGGATTAGAAGCAGAGTAGCTTGAACTCAAACCTGCGCTTTGATATGGGATGCTGATGTCCTAAGGGGAGTTTAACCTGCTGCACCACAAATCAGTGCACCTTTGGTGTTTTTAAATATAAGCTTAACTCAGGATCACTAGCCACTGGGGAATTGCAATTAAAAACCACACTGAGGTATCCCTTCACCCCTATTAGAATGGCTATCATTTAAAAATCAAAAAACAATACATGCTGGTGAGGATGTGGGGAAAAACGTCCCCTAATATACTGTAGTATAACCATTATGAAAGACAGTATGGAGACTTCTCAGGTATCTGAAAATATATCAACCGTATGACCCAGCCATCCCACTCCTGGGAATTTACCCAAATGAAATAAAATCAGCATATGAAACAGTTATCTGTTCCCCCTTGTACATTGTAGCTCAACTCATAATAGCTAAGATATAGAGTCAATGCAGATGCTCATCAAATGATGTTTGTAAAGAGAAAATGTGGTACACTATGGAACACTACTCAGCCATGAAAAATATGAAATCCTATATTTTTCAAGAAAACGAATGCTTAGTGACATAAACCAGTTCCTAAAATACAAATATCAAAGCTTTTCTCTGATATGTGGTAGCTCATATAGAATACCAAAATATGTATAGGGATGAAATAGATACCTTGTTATATGAAGGTTGTTTTTAGTCATTAGTTATACTTTTGTGGATCTATATGGTCTTCCTACATTTTACTTGTTGAATATTATGGTTAGTGGTGAATTAAGCCTGTGATTATAATGTGGGTAGAAAGTATAACTTTGCAAAAATTAAAGAACAAAAAAGAAAGGAAGGAAAAAAGAGGTTTGGGGGGGGAAGTATGATTATCTTTTTAGAGCTATATCTGTGAAATACATGAAATCTGTCTATACTAATAAAAATTTGGAAAAGCCTAGAATTGTCTAGAACTTGTAGAAGTTACTCAAAACAAATATCACCCTTATTATATAGTATTAAGACTTAAATGATGCTTTTAATAACATAAATACAACTAGATGAAATAAGCTTGTCAAATCTTTGAAATGATAGAATCTAAAGTTTTGTCCTTGTCGTAAATGAAATAGTGCTTCTGAATCCAAGTCATGCTTTTTGCCTTTAATCTGATACTACATAATTATCTTAAAACAGCTATATTTCAAATGTTCTGCTTTCAAATATGAACAAATAAGAGTCTACTTCATTTGAGAGAAGGCATCTGGAACTTGATTTACTTTTTTTTTGTTTGAAAGAACTATAAAACAAACTGTATGAAGCAAGAGAATTCAATTATTGGGTAGAAAAGGGCAGTGGTCCCTGAGACAGAAAGCAGATGAGTTGAGCCCTGTGCTTGCCCAAGTTTAAAGCTTGGAGACAAGTTACTACCATAGCTCAGGAAGGCAGATTCCTGGAACTGGAGGGTATCAAGGTAGATAGATTCCACATAGAAGAGTACTGGAAACACACACACACACAGAGAGGCAGCTGGTAATGTGCAGTCTCCCCTCTACCCTGTACCTGGATTTGAATCACTGTATCAAGAAAGAACTATTTGAAAGGATTGAAAGAAACCTTAGTCATGAATCTCTCCAGCCTGGGGGTAATTCATATTTCTTTTATTTTAAAGACCATTTATATTGATTTGTTTGAAAGGCAAAGAGAGAGAGAGAGAGAGAATCTTTCATCTGCTGGTTCACTACCCAAATGGCTGCAACAATTAGGGTTGGACCAAGCCAAAGCCAGGAGTCAGGAGCTTCTGGGTCTCCCACGTGGGTGCAGAAGCCCAAGTACCTGGGTCATCTACTGCTGCTTTCCCAGGTGCATTAGCATGGAGCTGCACATGAAGTGGAGCATCAGGGACCCAAACCAGGCTGCATTGCAGGCAGCAGCTTAACCCACCACACCACAAGGCGGGCCCCTGATAGTTCACATTTCTATCAGTAAGCAGGACTGAAAAATCTTCTGTTCCAAAAAGTATTGAAATTCAGAAAGGTTTTTCCTCAGAGGTAGGTAAAATTAATGCTAGACTGAATAGTGGTCGTCTCCCCTAGAAAATCAAAAAAGCAAAACATGGTAGGAAAATAATTTATAAAGCACTTTACCATGTACCAGAACAAAACTCTAAAGTATTTACTAAAGCATAAAATATCTAACAACCACAAAGTCATGTTCAAAATGTCTGGTGTTCAAAGTATCTTGCAAGGTATTGGCAAATAGACTTCAATAAATACTTTCGGAGAGAAAGAATGGATAAACTAATAACTAGCTAAAAAACCAAACAAATGTATTCATTAAAGAAAATGCTCTTATAGTTTAATGTTTTCTTCTTTTGCACTGTTATCATATGTCATAGTTTCAACATTTTTTGTTGTTACAAATAGATCATAATTCCCTACTAGTTAAGGCCTCTAGCATAATTACCAATCCTTAATATTAATGGGTAAGGCAAACCACACTCTCTGTATCCCAGTTCTATCAACTCTGAAGCATTCAGGTCTAGAAAGATCCCTGAGGTGATGTTTATTTATGCTGTCTTTAGAGTTGATTTTATTTTTTTTAAAAATAACAATACATCTTTTTTAAAGAAATTTCTAATGAAAATAACTTTACCTGATTACCAGAACTTTTCAAAAAACTCATGTTATAAGGCACAAAATATGTATAATATAAGAAATAGAAGAAGGATACAAAATATATTTGAATTACTAACAGCTGAGTCTTTAAAAAATTAATGACAGAGATTAAACCATAGATCCAGGAAGCTGAAAGACTACCAGGCAACATAAGCATCAACAAAACTGCATCTAGTCATCAGATGCAAACTGTGGGAAACAAAAGATGAAAATAAAATCTAGAAGGAAGTTGAGGTAGGGATTGAGAATGGAGAGACAGCTTAGGAGACCCGCATCCCCTGTGGGCATTCCTGGGTTTGACACTTGTATTTGCTCCTGACTGTAGCTTCCTGCTGATGTAGCCTCTGGGAGGCAATGGTGATGGTTCAAGTGACTGAGTCCTTGTCGCCCCTCTATGGGAAACCTGGATTGGGTTCCTGAACCCTAGCTCAAGCCCTAGTCAATGACCATTGTGAGTCTTTGATAAGTGAAGCAGTTGATGGAAACTCTCTTTCTCTATGTCTGTCAAATAAAATAAGCAAAAAGGGGGGATTTATCACCAATTGGCATGCTCTTTAAGAAATATTTTTTAAAAAGCAGTTTCTTAGAAGAAAAATTACATGGATTAAGAAAAAAAAAACTCTATAAAAAAGTCAAATAAAGTTCATCATAAAAAGACTAAGTGAGGAATCAGAGTTATAGCATAGTGATTAAGCCACTGCCTACAAGGCCAGCATCCCCTATTGAAGCATGTTAGAATCCTGGATGCTCTGCTTCCAACCCAGTTCCCTGTTAATGTGCCTAGAAAGTGAGTAGATGATGGCCCAAGTACTTGGGTCCTGTTAGTCACATGGGAGACCCAGATGGGATTCCAGGTTCCTTGCTTTGACATGGCCCAGTCCTGTGGCCATTTAGGGAATGACCAGCAGATGAAAGGTCTGTTTCTCTCATTCTGTCTCCCTCTTTATTTCTTTGGAACTCTGCCTTTCAATAAATAAAATAAATCATTTGAAAAAATAAAGAATAGAGAATGGCATTGTGGCATGCAGTAGCATCTCATGTGGGTGCTCATTTTAGTCCCATCTGCTCTACTGCTGATCCAGCTCCCTGCGAATGGCCTAGAAAAAAAACAGCAGAGGATGGTTCAAGTGTTTGAGCTTCTTCTATCTATGTGGGAGACCCAGATGAAGATCTTGGTTTCTGGTTTTGGACTGGCTCAGCCATAGCTATTATGCCATGTGAGAAATGAACCAGCAAATGGAAGGTTTCTCTCCCTCTGTCTCTCCCTCTCTCTTTGTAACTATGATTTCAAGTAAACATGTGACTGGGAAAGCAGCCGATGACCGACCAAGTACTTGGACCCCTGCACCTTTGTGGGAAACCTGAAAGAAGCCCCTGGCTCTTGTCTTTCTGCCTGGCCCATCCCCTGGCAGTGCAACCACTAGGAAGTAAAACAGAGGGTGGAAGAATTCTCCCTGTGTCTCTCCCTCTCTCTTGAACTTGCCTTTGACATAACAAATATTAAAAAAAGATATATTATCTTCCTATTTAATTGGCAGAAAATATAGAGAAAATTAAAATAACAATATATTTGCTTGATAGCTTGCACACATGAAAGCAAGAACAGGGGTGTCACGAAGTGTAGGGAGCGCTGTGGTATTATAACTGCCCTGCACATGAAGTTGTCTTTTAAAGAGAACTTGGATTAGTTAAAATCTACATTGGAAAATCCAAGGTACCTAATAAAAATTAAAAAGAAATGTGCTAACTAATGCTGAGAGGAGAGAAAGTAAGAAACGCTCAATAAAATCAGAAAAGGCAATATAAAGACAACAAAGACCACATGAAATAAACAGAAAAGAGTTACTAAAATGGTAGATATTAGTCCATCTGTACTAATCAATCATCTGCCACCTTGTATGGATGTTTAAACATGTCAATTAAAAGAGAAAGAGTACCAGTTTTGGTAAACACCAATAGCCAAACCTATGTATCATAAAGAAACCCACTGAATATATGAAGCCTCAGATAAGATAATTAAAAGGAAAGGTGGACTAAATACTATGTAACATCAACCAAAATAATCTAGACAGTTTATATGAATTTCCAAGAAGGCAAATTCCAGACCAAGGAAGATTGAAAGAAACAAAAGAAAATATTACCTAAAGATGAAGTTTCAATGCTGCAATCACTGTAGAGTTAACATCTCAACAATGAGAAATTGATGCTTTCCCAATAGAAATAGGGACAAGGCAGCCATGTCTTCAAAGCACCATAGATCCTCAGCTTGTACAAGGCAATGAAGAGAGTGGTGGGGAAGGGAAAGGGAAAAGAAGGGATAAGGATATCAGAGAGGAAGAGAAATTCTCATTCTTTGCAGATGACAAGACTGCTTTTTTAAACAAACAAACAAACAAACAAACAAAATAATTTCCCTAACACTTTCTGAATACTATGGGAACTAAAAATAAATATGAAAATGTCTCATGCTAGGTTACTATACAGAATCCAAGCCCCCACATTTTATCAACAAAAAAACCCATAACTCAAAACTTAGAAGAATATTACATTATCATCAAAAAATGTACAAATCAGATAAAATGAAATGTGGATCATGGGAGAAATATTAAAAATATGGAAACAAATGAAGATGATAATACAACATATCAAAACTTATGAGATATTGCAAAATAGTTGTTAAGAGAAAAGTTTATAGCTATTGGTGCCTACAACAAGAAATTGGAAAGGCAACAAATGAATTAGCTATCAATGTGTCTCAAGGATCTAGAAAAAAACAACAAAAATCCAAAGCCAAAATTAGTAGGAGAAAAGAAATAATTTAAATTAGAGAAGAAACAAACAAAATTAAAGCAAAAAAAATCACAAAAGATCTGTGAAATGAAGAGTTGGTATCTTGAAAAAATAAAATTGATACACCATTGGCCTAACTAATAAAAAAAAGAGATAGAGATCAATAAAATCAATGGTAAAAAAGGAAATTAACTGCAGATACCACAGAAACAACAAAAAAAAAATCGTCAGGAATTACTTCACAGAGCAACATGCCAACAAATCAGGAAACAAAGTCGGGAGCCGAAAGCCTCATCCAGGTCCCCCGTTGACGGCAGGGGCCAAGCACTTGGGATAATTCCCATTAGTTTTCCCAGGTTGCTTGTAGGGATCTGGATGGGAAGTGGAGCAGCCAGGATAAGCACCGGCACCCCTATGGGATGCAGGTTTTGTAGGCAGCAGCTTTACCCTCTTTGCCACAATGCCAATGCCATAGCTGAAGACGTTTAAGTAGCTACGTTTTTGTTGTTGTTTCATTGTTTCTAAGAGAAACAGAGATTCTCTTTAAAAAGAAAAAAAAAAAAACTTTCAGAATTCTGGCTAATTCCTGCTTAAAAGTAGGGAACAAAAAGAGCAGTCGGGAGCAGAGGACAGCAAGCTGCAAACATCCGGTGTACCATGTATCATCTGCAGAAGGGCCGAGTTTGTATGTATTTGCAGAGCCCGTCAGCCCTGGAGAGTCCATTCTCAGCTTTCAGGTGATCGGTTCTGCTAAATACAGGTCCCAGCCATGGATCATGTGACTGACGGCCCAGTTACGATCCATCATATGCTCTGTGCACAGTAGGAGAAGTATTTAACGTTCACCTCATTTCATTGTAGTACATAAATATAAGGGTAGTAGTGGGCCTTGAGACAGACACCTTGATTGTGACCCACCCACAATTCTCCAAAAGAGTCGTTCCACATGAAGGCAAGTGCTTCTTACTTATTTACAGCCCTGACAGCTGTGCAAATGAGGATTCCTAATGGAGTGCAGTCTAGTGCTGAGTCAGCCCAGCTAAACAGCACATGCAAAACAGGCACTGACCAATTTGCTGGCTTCATTTAACACACATCAGAAAGCGTGTGACATAAATATGTTGTTCACAGACAAAGCATGGATTTTTGTGGACATTTTCCCAGCTGGGGAAAAATATAAAATTATTGTTTTTTCCATATGTACATATCTCCAAAGGAATTAGTTTCAGGAGAACTATGAGAAACTCGTATCCACATTCTTTCTGGGAAAGCAGAATACTCATCCCCCGACACTGCCACAGAACATGGCTCTACAGAATTTGGACTAAGCCTATGACTTCATAAGATGAGAACTCAGTCATAGCATTGTGAATTATTTTATTTTATTGATCATATAAGTAGAGAAATACACTGACTACAAGATTTTTTCTGGGCATTTTTCTCAAACTGCTGTCTTGGTGCAGACTAGTTTTCTGTTTGATTCTTGTTGTCATAGTTTTTTTTTTTTTTAACATTGTGCTATTATTTGTATTATAAGAACTTTCCTAATTGGAATGCAATTCCAGTTGAAGATACCCAGATATTTCCTTTATGTCTCAAATATTCGGTGCAGTTCCTTACAAACCATAAAGAAAAAATAAATATTCTCATATATGTGCAAAGTAAAGCAACTACAACCAATTCTAGACAAGCCAATGTTCTTTGACAGACTTTTTTTATAACATAATGGACATTAAAGCAGCTCAAGACAGTAACTACTTCAGTCAAAGTCATAAAAGAATGAGGCAGGAGTGTAAACTGATGATACAAGACCTCCCTCAATGGCAACTAAATTAAATAAGCATTGCAATTTACACTGCATCTATAACATAAATAATCTTTAAACCTCATCCATATATGAGCACACATAGTATAATGTTGGTTGGCTGGTTCAAGTTCACTCAGCATGACAAAGCTAGGAAAACCAAAAGGTTTTGACATTTTGCCCGGACTTTGACAGGAGATTATGTAGCTCCAAACTATTTTGTTAGTTACTTTCTAGTTGAAAACAAGAAGTCTGCTGTAGGTGCTCTCGGGCTCATCACTGTCCAAGCTGAACTTGGTGTTGGCACTTGTGCTGTTTCCTTGCTTTTGGCTATCAACATTGTTAAAACATATTTTTGATAAGTGAAACCTGTCATATTTTAGTACCACATGTGGCAATCTGTCAGGTGCTGCAGATAGTTTATGCTTTAAGTTATTATTTCAAGGGTGAAGGTAGAAAATAGGAAATGTGAAAAGGATGCTCGAAAAAATTAGTAAGGATGTGGTCCTAGTCACTGGTGAAGACAGATGGTCGGTTTTAGGAGACACTTGGGTTGAAAATGGACAGGGAGTCATGGCAGATCTGGAGGGGATGAATCTGATGACCCTGCGACACAGGCGACATTGGCAAGAGGCCATTGCTCTCTCCAGCCACTCACTCTGTCCATGCTGGTCTTCTGTCCTTAGGAATGTGTTTGACAATTGAAAAAGTCAGCTTTATTCTCTGCGTCCTGCTCAGAGCCTATGTGTCTACCACAAGTAAAAGTAAATAAAAGGGTGAGCAGGGTCTGCAAATTTTTGTTATTGACCAGAAATATATACTTGTTGAATAAATAAATATGAAAGAGTTATAAGGAAAAAGGGAAGGAGAGAGAGAGAGAGAGGAGGAGAGAGAGAGATGAGAAAAGATAAATGAGAGAGAGACAGGCTTCCATTTCCTGCTTTACTCCCAAAATAGCTGCAAAAGCTAAGATTTAGCCAGGCCATAGCCAGGAGCCAGGCACGTCATTCAGATCTCCAAAGTGAGTGGCATGAGCTCAAGCATTAGTAACTTCTTCCACTGCTTCCCCAAGTGAGTTATCAGGGAACTGGATCAGAAGTGGAGTAGCTAGGACTTGAACTGATATCTATATGGAATTCCAGCACTGCAGGCAGTAGCACAATGACCACAGAAATATATGCTTTTTTTTGGACAGGCAGAGTTAGAGAGTGGGAGAGAGAAAGAGAGAAAGGTCTTCCTTCCATTGGTTCACCCCCAAAATGGCCGCTATGGCCAATGTGATGCGGCCGGTGCCTATCTGAAGCCAGGAGCCAGGTGCTTCTCCTGGTCTCCCATGTGGGTGCAGGGCCCAAGAACTTGGGTCATCCTCCACTGCCTTCCCGGGCCACTGTAGAGAGCTGGACTGGAAGAGGAGCAACCGGAGCAGAATCTGGTGCCCCAACTGGGATTAGAACCTGGTGTGCCGGCGCTGCAGGCGGAGGATTAGCCTAGTGAGCTGCAGCGCAGGCCACTTTTTTCTTTTTTCTTTTTTTTTTAATTTTTTTTATTATTTTTTATTTTTTTTATTTTTTCACAGGCAGAGTGGACAGTGAGAGAGAGAGACAGAGAGAAAGGTCTTCCTTTGCCGTTGGTTCACCCTCCAATGGCCGCCACGGCCGGCGCACCCCGCTGATCCGATGGCAGGAGCCAGGAGCCAGGTGCTTTTCCTGGTCTCCCGTGGGGTGCAGGGCCCAAGCACCTGGGCCATCCTCCACTGCACTCCCTGGCCACAGCAGAGAGCTGGCCTGGAAGAGGGGCAACCGGGACAGAATCCGGCTCCCCAACCGGGACTAGAACCCGGTGTGCCGGCGCCGCTAGGCGGAGGATTAGCCTAGTGAGCCGCGGCGCCGGCCTTTTATTTTTTTAAATCAAGGTAATTGAAACAATGACAATCCAGAAAAGGGGTATCTCTAAAATTTATTAAATAGTACTTGGTTCAGATAAACTTTACTAAATTCTCTCATGCAAGGATTTTTAAAATCAGTTTTATTAAAGTGTGATTTATATGCAATGATGTAAACAGATTTTAAGAACATAACTGGAGGCCGGCACTGTGGAGCAGTGCATAAGGCCACTGCCTGCAGTGCTGGCATCCAATCTGAGTGCCAGTTCGAGACCCAGCTGCTCCACTAACTACCAAGCTCTCAGCTATGGCCTTGGAAAGCAGAAGATGGCCCAATTCCTTGGGCCTGTGCACCCACATGGGAGACCCAGAGAAAGCTCCTGGCTCCTGGCCTCAGATCAATGAAACTCCGGCCGTTGTGGCCAATTGGAGAGTGAACCAGCGGATGAAAGACCTCACTCTCTCCCTCTCCTCTCTCTCTGTGTAACTCTGACTTTCAAAGTAAAATAAATAAATCTTTAAAAAAGAGAATACAATTTGACATTTTTAAACTTTTATTTAATAAATATAAATTTCCAAAGTACAACCTTTGAATTATAGCAGATTTCCCCCCCATAACCTCCCTCCCACCTGCAACCATCCCATCTCCCATTCCCTCTCCCATCCCATTCACATCAAGATTCATTTTCAATTCTCTTTATATACAGAAGATTAGTTTATATATACTAAGTAAAGATTTCAACAGCTTGCACCCAGCAGAAACGCAAAGTGTAAAATACTGTTTGAGTACTAGTTATAGCATTAATTCACATTGTACAACACATTAAGGACAGAGATCCTACATGGGGAGTAAGTGCACAGTGACTCCTGTTGTTGATTTAACAATTGACACTCTTGTTTATGACGTCAGAAATCACCCGAGGCTCTTGTCATGAGCTGCCAAGGCTATGGAAGACTCTTGAGTTCGCCAGCTCCAATCTTATTTAGACAAGGCCATGGTCAAAGTGGAAGTTCTTGCCTCCCTTCAGAGAAAGGTACCTGCTTCTTTGATGGCCCATTCTTTCCACTGGGATCTTACTCACAGAGAGCTTTCATTTAGTTCTTTTTTTTTGCCACAGTGTCTTGGCTTTCCATGCCTAAGAAGCTTTCGTGGGCTTTTTAGCTGGATCCAAATGCCTTAAGGGTTGATTCTGAGGCCAGAGTGCTATTTAGGACATTCGCCATTCTATGAGTCTGCTGTGTATCCTGCTTCCCATGTTGAATTGTTTTCCTCTTTTTAATTCTATCAGTATTAGCAGATACTGGTATTATTTATGTGATCCCTTTGACAGTTAATGCTAACATTATGATCAATTATGGACTGAAACTGATCACTTGGACTAGTGAGATGGCCTTGGTACATGCCACCTTGATGGGATTGAATTGGAATCCCCTGGCACATTTCTAACTCTACCATTTGGGGCAATTGTGCATGTCCCAAACTGTACATCTCCTCCCTCTCTTATTCCCACTCATATATTTAACAGGGATCACTTTTCAGTTAAACACCTAAGAATAGTTGTCTGTTAATTAAAGAGTTCAACAAATGGTATTAACTAGAACAAAAACATTATCAAAGGAATAAAATAGTAAGTGGTTCCACAACAGTCAGGACAAAGGCTGATCACGTCCATGTTTCTCATAGTGTCCATTTCACTTCAACAGATTTCCTTTTTGGTGCTTGGTTAGTTGTCACAGATCAGGGAGAACATATGATATTTGTCCCTATGGGACTGGCTTTTGAAGGGCATTTTCATTGATTCCATGTCATAGCTATTGTGAATTGAGCTGCAATAAACATTGAGATGAAGACAGTTCTTTTATTTGCCAATTTAATTTCCTCTGGGTAAATTTCAAGGAGTGGGATGGCTGGGTTGTATGGTAGGGCTATATTCAGGTTTCTGAGGAATCTCCAGACTGACTTCCATAGTGGCTTTACCAGGTTGCATTCCCACCAACAGTGGGTTAGTGTGCCTTTTTCCCCACATCCTATGCAGCATCTGTTGTTAGTTGATTTCTGTATGTGAGCCATTCTAACCAGGGTGAGGGGAAACCTCATTGTGGTTTTGATTTGCATTTCCCTCGTTGCTAGTGATCTTGAACATTTTTTCATGTGTCTGTTGGCCATTTGGATTTCCTCTTTTGAAAAATGTCTATTGAGGTCCTTGGCCCATCTCTTAAGTGGTTTGTTTGTTTTCTTGTGGAGTTTCTTGATCTCTTTGTAGATTCTGGTTATTAATCCTTTATCGGTTGTATAGTTTGCAAATATTTTTTCCCATTCTGTTGATTGCCTCTTCAATTTCCTGATTGTTTATTTGTAGTACAGAAACTTCTCAGTTTGATGCAATCCCAGATGTTAATTTCGGCCTTGACTGCCTGTGCCTCCGAGGTCTTTTCCAAGATGTCTTTGCCTGTGCCTATATCATGTAGGGTTTCTCTGATATTCTCTAAAAATTTGAGGTTATTGGGTCAGAGATTTAGATCTTTAACCCATGTTGAGTGGATTTTTGTGTAAGGTGTAAGGTACGTGGCTTTCTTCATGCTTCTGCATGTGGAAATCCAGTTTTCCAGGCACCATTTGTTGAATAAACTGTCCTTACTCCAGGAATTGGTTTTAGATGCTTGGTCAAATAAAAGTTGTCTGTAGATGTTTGGATTGATTTCTGGTGTTTCTATTCTGTTCCATTTATCTATCTATCTGTTTCTGTACCAGTACCATGCTGTTTTGATTATAACTACCCTGTAGTACGTCTGGAAAAATAGTATTGTGATGCCTCCAGCTTTTTTTTTTTTTTTTTGTAGAAGATTGCTTTAGCTATTTGAGGTCTCCTGTGACTCCATATGAATTTCAGCATCATTTTTTCCAGATCTGAGAAGAATATCTTTGGTATTTTGATTGGTATAGCATTGAATCTATAAACTGCTTTTGGTAGAACGGACATTTTGATGATATTGATTCTTCCAATCCATGAGTATGGAATATTTTTCCATTTTTTGGTATCTTCTTCTATTTCTTTATTTAAGATTTTGTAATCCTCATCATGAAGATCTTTAACGTCCTTGGTTAAGTTTATTCCAAGGTATTTGATTGTTTTTGTAACTATTGTGAATGGGATTGATCTTAGAAGTTCTCTTAGTAGTGTTCATTGGATCCCCTAAATAAAGAATCATATCGTCTGCAAAGAGAGATAGTTTAACTTCTTCCTTCCCAATTTGTATCCCTTTAATTTCTTTTTCTTGCCTAATGGCTCTGGCTAAAACTTCTATTACTATATTGAATAGCAATGGTGAGAGTGGGCATCCCTGTCTGGTACCAGATATCAGTTGTAATGCTTCCAACTTTTCCCCATTCAATAGGATGCTGACCGTGTGTTTTTCATTGTATTGAGGAATGTTCCTTCTATACCTAATTTGCTTAGAGTTTTCATCATGAAAGGGTGTTGTATTTTATCAAATGGTTTCTCTGCATCTATTGAGATAATCCTATGGCTTTTCTTCTGTAGTTTGTTAATGTGGTGTATCCCATTGATTGATTTGTGAAGATTGAACAATCCCTGGATACCAGAGATAAATTAACTTGGTCTGGGTGGATATCTTTCTGATGTGTTGTTGCATTCTATTGGCCAGAATTTTATTGAGGATTTTGGCGTCTATGTTCATGAGGGAAATTGGTCTCTTTCTCTGTTGCATCTTTTTCAGGTTTAGGAATTAAGATGATGCTGGCTTCATAGAAAGAATTTGGGAGGATTCTCTTTTTTTTTTTTTTTTTTTTTTTTGATTGTTCTGAAAAGTTGAGAAGAATTGGAGTTAGTTCTTCTTTAAATGTCTGGTAGAATTCCACAGTGAATCCATCTGGTCCTGGGCTTTTCTTTGTTGTTAGGGCCCTTATTACTGATTCATTTTCTGTCTCACTTATAGGTCTGTTTAAGTTTTCAATGTCTTTATGGTTCAATTTAGGTAGGTTGTATGTGTTCAGGAATTTATCCATTTCTGATAGATTTCCCTGTTTGCTGGCATACAACTCTTCGTAGTAATTTCTGATAATTCTTTTTAATTCTGTGGTGTCTGTTGTTACATTTCCTTTTTCATCTCTGATTTTATTGATTTGGGTCTTTTATTTTTTTAGTTAGTTGAGACAATGGTGTGTAATTTTGTTTATGTTTTTCAAAAAAACAGCTCTTCATTTAGCTAATCTTTTGTAATGTTTTTTTTTTGGGGGGATTCAATTCTGTTGATTTCTTCTCTGATTTTAGTTATTTCTCTTCTCCTACTAGTTTTCGGTCTGGTTTACTGCAGTTTTTCTAGACCCTTGAGATGCATTGATAGCTCATTAGTTTGGTGCCTTTCCAATTTCTTGATGTAGGCACTTATTGATATGAAATTTCCTCTTAACACTGCTTTTGCTGTATCCCATAAGTTTCGATACATTGTGTGGTTATCCTCATTTACTTCCAGAAAGCTTTTGATTTCTCTTTTGATTTCTTCTATGACACATTGTTCATTCAGGAGCATGTTGTTCAGTCTCCATTTATTTGCATAAGCTCTTTGGATTCCTGAGTTGCTAATTTCCAGCTGCATTCCACTGTGGTCTTACAGCATGCATGGTATGATTTCAATTCTTTTGAATTTGCTGATACTTGCTTTATGGCCTAGTATGTGGTCAGTCCTAGAGTAGGTTTCATGTACTGCTGAGAAGAATGTAAATTTTCTCTCTTGCACATTTTAGGATCTTTTCTTTATGTTTCACTGTGGTGAGTTTGATTATAATGTGTCATGGTGAGGATCTCTGTTAGTCATGTTTATTGGGGGTTCTATGTGTTTTCTGTACTTGGATATCTCTTTCTTTCTCCAAACCTGGTAAGTTTTCTGCTAGTATCTCACTAAAAAGGCCTTCTAATCCTTTCTCTCTCTCTCTATGCCTCCAGGAACTCATAGAACCCAAATGTTGTGTTTTTTAATAGTATCCTCTAAATTCCCAACAATATTTTTTAGATTTCTAATTTCCTCTTCTTTTCTTTGGTTTGACTGTATACTTTCCTGTGCTCTGTCTTCTAAGTCTGATATTCTCTTTTCTGCCTCACTGATTCTGTTTTTATGGCTTTCAAATGCATTTTTCATTTGTTCTATCGAATTTTTCATTTCATTTTTATTTTTCTTCAATATCAGAGTTTCATGTTCTGCGAAATTCCTCATTTCATTTTGATTCCTCCTTAAGATTTCATTTTCATGAGAGATTTTCTGTCCTTTCCTGTATGGATTTCTGTAGTTCATGCATTTGTCTTTGATAACTTCTAAATGTTCTTATCATAAATTTTTTGAAATTCATATCTCGCATTTCTTCTATCTCATCTTCTTCAAAATCTTGTGTTGGAGTGTCATGTTCATTTGGGAGCATCATGATGTCTTCCTTGTTCTTGTTTCCTCGGTTTTTGTGTTTGTTCTTTGGCATTGTGGAGATATTCTTTGGTTTCTTCTTTTTTTTCTCACTGTGGTGGCTTTTCTCATTATACTATGACTCTAGATTAAGTGGGTTGTCTGCTTTTGGTGAACCTCTAGAGGCTTGTGGTGGGTATGGTCAGAGAGCTCTGTTCAGTTCATCAGGGTTAAGGGTGTGCCAAAGGTGATACGCCCAGGTTTGGGGTGGTAAATCTTCTCTCTCACTCTGTTTTTTTTTTTTTTTTTTATTCAGAAGGGAAGTAATTCTGCTCAGCTGAGCTATTCTCCTCAATGGCAGTCAGTGCCTGCACACTAGCCCCAGTGGGTATAATATTTGTCTGCTCTGTCCCAACAACCACACAAAGGATCTGTGCAGTCCTCAGTGTAAGTTCAGATTCCCCTGCAATGTCTGTAACTGATTAGCCAAAGTCACCCCAATTTGTGACGTCTCCCAGTGAGGCTACTTCCATCTCAGCCACTGAGTTCTTCCCACATACCCTCAGTTGTTTTTTTTTTTTTTCACAGTCCAGGTTCATAAGCTCCACACAATCACTAGGTCTTAGTCTCCTGTTGTTTCTCGCCATCAGATTCAGATTTTTTTTGCTTGGCTGAGGGTGGATGCAGCCCTGAGCCGGCACAGCTGTTATGTATGTCCAAAATTGTGCCTGCTCTATTGTCTTGCCCGCCTTTGTAAGGTGAGTGAAGAGAGAGAATCGTGTCCTTACCGGTCCCTTTTATTTTATTGTTCTTATCTCCTCTAGTTAGCCTGGTGAAATTTCCCCCATGGGGCTTCAAGCCTCATTCCCTCTGGGCTTTTCCTGCCACTTTTCTGCCAGTGTCAGGCTACTGTGGTTTTGCCTCACCTCCCTTTCCAGTGCTGGTGCATAGACTCAGCGGCAGGGGTCCCGAGCCGTGGGCGCTCATGCTTTCCACGTAGGTCCACTGTGTCCCACTAATCCCAGAAGAGTTTCCTCTGCAGTATTTTCCCTAACTCTTCCCTGAGACTACAGTATCTCCAATTTTATTAAAGTATCATTTCCTGGACTATCACTGAGCTCCCTTTCTATTCCACCATCTTGGAGCCCTCCCCTAATTTGAAATTTTCATGAAAATATATACTTGCTGCTACATATTTTGTTAGGGTTTTATATTTTTATTATACTTATAGCGTATATGTTATGAGCAAAGCCCCAAAATCATATGTTGAGGTTTTAACCCACCATACCTCAGAATGCCATTTTATTTGGAGAAGAGAATAATTAAAATGATACCTGTGGTAATATGAAGTAATTAGGGTGGTCCTTAATCCTATATGATTGATGTCATTATAAAACAAGGGGATTGGGACACAGATCCCCCTCAGAGGGAGGTCGATGGAGGACACAAGGAAAAAGTGGCATCTAAATCCCAATAAAGAAAATGTAAGAGGAAATGAGCCTGCCAATTCCTTGATCCTGAACTTCTGGCTTCTAAAATTCTCAAAATATAAAAGGATGTTGTTTAAGCCACCCAATCCAGAGTGCCTTGATATATTAGCCCTGGAAAGAAAATCTAGCTAAATTTAAAGAAACAAATAGCACCACCAAGTTCATAACACAAAGCTACAAGATCTGTCCAACCTCGACCTATATTCAGATAATGATTCTGTAGGGTTTTTAGCACTTTTTCTATGATTTATCCCCATATATCTTTTCACTTATCAGTTAATCATTAATAAACATTTTCTATTATAAATTGTATTATGGAAAAGGGAGATTTATCATATTCCACCTCTGCTTACCTCACTAATTGTAATATAGGGCAATATAAGCAACTCTCAATCTCTTTATCCCAAGTTGACTATTTCACCATTCAGAGCTAAGAACAATGGTTACTTTTTTTACTGTGAGCATTTTATTTATTCTGGAGCTCACAAAATTTTTGTTCACATTTTTTTTCCTTTCATGGCTCCATGTTTTTCAGTCAGTCATCATATGGAGCCTTGGTGTGCAGCTTCATTTGGGAAAATGTGGTATTTCAGTTTGGGGAATGTTTTCTGAGTTTGACAAGAATTGTTAAATTCTGATTGCTATTTCTTGGATCTCTGTTTCTGGAAATCATGATAATGTGATATATGTCTCCCTTGATTGAATTATACATTTCTTATTGGGGGATTATGTTTAAGTCGATCAATCATTATTATTTGGAAGAGGGAGACAAAGAGGGAAACAGAGAGGTAGATCTTCCTTCTGCAAGCACTTTCAAATACCCAAAATAATCAGGTTAGACAAGGCCTAAATCAGAAATTTGAAACACACTCTGAGAATCCCATGTGGGTGGTAGAAATGCAAGTACTTAAGCCATCAACTGGGCCAGGCTGCAGCTGGGAGATAGAAGTTTTCTTATCATGGCTACCTTCCAGGATTCCCATTAGTAGCAAGGTAGACTGGGAGCTGAGCCAGAACTCAAACCCAAGCCCTCTGATTTGGAATGTTTTTTTGTACCAACCTGCATCTCATAGCACACCAAGTTAGGAGAGTATTCTATTATTCTATGTTTGAAGCAAGGAAAGGAAAGGAATGCAGATGACTTCAGAAGAGGGATGGATCATTTATCCTTTTTTTAATTTGACAGGTAGAGTTATAGACAGTGAGAGAGACAAAGAGAAAGGTCTTCCTTCCGTTGGTTCACTATGGCCACTATGGCAAGTGCTGCACCCATCCAAAGCCAGGAGCCAGGAGCTTATTCCTGGTCTCCCACGCACAGAGCCCAAGCACTTGGGCCATCCTCCACTGCCCTCCCAAGCCACAGCAGAGAGCTGGACTCGAAGAGGAGCAAACAGGACTAGAACCCAATGCCCATATGGGATGCCGGCGCCACAGGCAGAGGATTAACCAAGTGAGCCACGGTGCCGGCCCCCATCCTTTTCTTAGAAAGATGAACAGGCAACTGAAATAAGAGCCAAAGTGTTTTTCTGATTTTATGTGAAGATCCCAGACAACTGATGAGTGGCTGTGGACACCTTGTAATGCTCTGACATATGAAGAGAGACAATACTTTTCTACTAGGAACCAGTCATATAGTGAAGAGAATCAAGTTAAATCAGCACAATTTGTTTATGAAGACAAAGAAAGCCAGAAGGGCAAACACAGAATGAAAGTTGGTAGTAGAAACAGAAACCATATCATGTAAATGGTTCAGAACATTGATGAAGTTTTGTGGTAACACAGGCAGCTTATCAGTGAAAATAGTAAAACCAAAACTCAACCGTCCATCTGTGTGTGGCTGCCTTATAAACACAGAAACCATCGGGAATTAAAAATCACATTGGCATTGAAAAAGATGTGAATTAGGAACAATGAGATGCCATTTACTATTAATATGATTTATAATAAAGAATGACGGACATAGTGAGTGTTGACAAAAGAATATGGCAAAGTGGCCCAAAATTGGCTGAAAGTAAGGCAACTTTGTAAGACCACCTGGTAGAGCAATTCTCTGACACAATTAAAATTGGATGATAGGGAAAATTCACTTCTGTGCTTCTGGAAACTTCTAGATACTATATGGCATCAATAGAACAGAGTTATATAAAGATAGTCACTAACTTTGTTTATAATAAGGAATAAGAGAGTATAGAATAAGCTGTGAATTTCCATGTCACCATTATAAATTAGAATTAACTGGTTGGATTTATCCATTTATCTAACTAAGGATAAAGTTCACATGCATAATAGTTATGGAGAGAAGGATGACAAAAATAAATGAGGTGTTTAGCCTTTCAATGAAGATACTGGTTAGGACACCCACATCCCACAAAGAAATACCTTGGTTTGTTTGTTTGTTTCCAGGCTCCTGCTTCTTGCTAGCATGCATGCTGGGAGTAAGGGTATTGGGTCCAGTAATTTGATATCTGTCACCAATGTGAGAGACCTGGATTGAGTTCCTGACTGTAGGCCACAGTCCTGGCCCAGCCCTGACTCTGTTGGGTATTTGGAGAACAAGCCAGCAGCCAGCATTTAGAGTTTTCTGTCAGCCTACCTCTAAAATAAATATAATAAATAATTTTAAATAACATATTTTTACAAATGCCCTTTGCTTTTGGGTGACATTACATTCCAAAAAATCTATTATATGTTGAAAATACCATAAGTCAAAAATGCATTTAATACATCTAACCATCTACACAACATAGCTTAAGCTTGCTTACGTTAAATGTACTCAGAACACCTACAAGAGCCCACAGAAGGGGAAAATCACCTAACAAAATCCAATTTTATAGCAGAATGTTGAATATCTCATGTGCATACACACAAAGTAGGTATTTTGCAGATATGATAGGATATCCCCAAACACTGGCAACACTGAAGCACATACTGTTTGCCCAATGACTGCAGCTCCCTATGTGCAGCTGCTGCCTAGTATCCCAAGAGAGTGTTATGTCGCACACTGCTAGCCCAAGGAAAGATCAACATTCAAACTCCCAAATATTGTTTCTACTAAATGCCTATCAGTTTTGTACCACCATAGAATTAAAAAAGAAAACATTAATTTAAATCTCTTTAATTTGGGGCCACCTATAGTATATCTATGTTTTTATTCCATTTTTACAACTTGTATGTATATACACACCCATGTAAAGTATTAATTCTGTGTATGTGCTTGCAGAAAGAGAAAAACTGTATTCATGGTAACTTAAATTAATGTCAAAATGGAGTTCATCTCTGGGAAAGGAGGAATAGAAAGCAATACAAAAATTCTAGGAAGTTTTATCTAGAAGGTTTTAGATCTTTAAAAATTAAGAGATAAGCAGCATATATTCATTTATATGAAGCAAATAATATTCAACATAGTTAAATATTAACATATATTTAACTATTAGTAGTGGCTATAGAGACATCTGTTGCTTAATTTGTTTTGAAAAGATACATATTACATTTAAAGAAATTTGATATGATTCATTCATTGATATTTTCATGCACAATTTTCTAGTTATGTAAGTAATGGTATTTTAGAGTCATACACTGGAAGATAAGTACCTGTAAAATTCAGCTAATATGAGGGGAATGTTGACTAAATTAACAGTATTTTTCCTGTCTGTACTTTTCAACTATTAGATTGAGTAATATATATGATATTTATTGAGTACCATACACTTTCCCTTCAAAGCTAGACTGATGTGGATAATACCTGATGAATAGCACACTTTTTTTAAGATTTATTTATTTATTTGAGAGGTAATGTTACAGACAGAAAAAGGGAGAGACAGAGAGAACGATCTTGCATCTGCTAGTTCACTCCTCAAATGGCTGCAATGACTAGACCTGTGCTGATCTTAAGCCAGGAGCCAGGAGCTTCTTCTGGGTTTCCCATGCCATTACAGGGGCTCAACCAATTTGGGCCATCTTTCACTGATTTCCCAGGCCATAGCAGAGACCTGGATTGGAAAAGGAGCCACCAGGATACAAACAGGCACACACATGGATGCCAGCGCCACAGGCATTGTCTTTGCCAACTATGCTATAGCACTGGTCCCTCAGAACTCTATTTTTTTAAGTTTTATTTATGTGTATATTTGAAAGTCAAAGTTACGCAGATAGAGGAGAGGAGAGAGAGAGAGAGGGAGAGAGAGAGAGAGGTCTTCCATCTGATTGTTCAATCTCCAATTGAAGTGCAATGGTGCAATGGCCAGAGCTGTGCTGATCCAAAGCCAGGAGCCAGGACCATCCTCTACTGCTTTCCCAGGCCACAGCAGAGAGCTGGATGGGAAGTGGAGCAGCTGAACTCAAACCAGCGCCCATATGGGATGCTGGCACTGCAGGTGGTGGCTTTACCCACTATGCCACAACGCTGGCTCCATGCTATTCTTAAGATTCAAATCTATATCCAGTTTCTGATAAGATGCTAATCAGGTCCCCTTCACCTCAAGTGAATGTGAATTCCTGTCATCAGTTTCTGTGGAATAAAGTCTTGGTCAACATCCTTTCAGTTTCTTCAAAAATCCTAAATGGGGATGATGTTGTGGCTCATCAGGCTAAAACCCCTCTTGGGACATGGGCATCTCATATTGGAGAACACGTTTGAGTCCAGGTTGCTCTTCTTCAAATCCAACTGTCTCCTAATAAGCCTGGGAAAGAGGAGAAAGATGGCTTAGGAATTTGGGCCTCCTCCACCCATGTGAGAGACCTGGATGGAATGCAGAATGAACTAGTGGATGGAAGATGTGTGTGTTTCCCTTTCTCTGTGTCACCCTGCCTTTTGAATAAATAAATAAATCCTTAATAAACAAGCTAACCATTCATTAAAGACATGATTTACATATTCTTCATCAGTTGAAACATTTTCATACAGAATGATTTTTAAAATCCTCCACATAAGCAGTTTTTATAAGTGATGCCTACTTCATGACATCTTGTCATCATTCCATCTTAGCCAATCAGAGTCTATCATGTGCCCTTTCATATCAGCCTACACATTTCTGCCACTGAAGGCTATTTTTGAAGATTACAGCCCAAAGATTTCTTACTAATTTAGCATGAAGCACCTGGCTGCAATGGATTTGGTTAGAACGCTTCCCATTCTGTTAATGACATAAGGCAGACCAATTCAATAGGCTAAAATATTGTGTGGTTTGAACTCAGTTTCATAAAGACAGAACATAAAGATTTTAAATGTTTAATGAATGTTAGCATCTGTCTTTCTGTTTCTCCTTTGTTCACTCCTCCCGCCTTTCTCTTCTCTTCATTCCTTCCTTCCCTTCCTCCTCTTCTTCCATTAATGCATTTTTTCTCACTCTTTTCCTCTATCCTACCCTTCTCCTCCTTTGCTTTCCCTCTTTCTTCCCATTTTTAAAATATTTATTGAGCAGCTATGAGGCAGCTGGCCCTATAAAAAGAGCTTACAATAGAACAATGAACAAAACAGACTAAGTCATATTTTTCTTGGGGCTTATTTCTAGTGAAAAGCCTCAAGGCACTAAAAGAAAACCAAGACACACAAATAAAATAAAATGTGAGCAGAATAAAAAAAATGTTCAGGATCACTAGTCATCAGGGAAATGCAAATCAAAACCACAATGAGGTTTCACCTCACCCTGGTTAGAATGGCTCACATACAGAAATCTACCAACAACAGATGCCGGCGAGGATGTGGGAAAAAGGGGACAGTAATCCACTCTTGGTGGGAATGCAAACTGGTAAAGCCACTATGGAAGTCAGCTTGGAGATTCCTCAGAAGCCTGAATATAACCCAACCATACAACCCAGCCCTCCCACTCCTTGGAATTTATCCAAAGGAATTTAAATTGGCAAATAAAAGAGCTGTCTGCTGTCTGCACTTCAATGTTTATTGCAGCTCAATTCACAATATCTAATACCTGGAATCAAACTAAACCCCATCAGCAATAGCCTGGATAAAGAAATTATGGGATACGTACTATATAGAACACTGTGCCGCTATAAAAACAAAGAAATCTGGTCATTTACAACAAAATGGAGCCATCTGGAAAACATCGTGCTGAGTGAAATAAGCCAGTCCCAAAAAGAAAAATATCATATGTTCTCCGTGATCGGTGACAACTGAGCAACTAAAAGGAAACCTGTTGAAATGAAATGGACACTATGAGAAACAATGATATGATCAGCCCTTGTCCTGACTGTCGAGGAACAACTTATTGCTTTATCCCTTTTAGTATTTTGTTGTTCTATTAATACCATTTGTTGAACTCTGTAATTAACACACAATTATTCTTAGGTATTTAACTTTAACTGAAAAGTGATCCCTGTTAAATATAAGAGTGGGAATGAGAGAGGGAGGAGATGTACAATATGGGGGATGCTCAATCGTGAAAAACACGCCACGGGATTCCAATTCAATCCCATCAAGGTGGCATGTACCAATGCCATCTCACTAGTCCAAGTGATCAGTTTCAGTCCATAATTGATCATAATGATAGGATTAAGAGTCAAAAGGCTCACATAAACAAGACTAGTGTCTGCTAATACTGATAGAATTAAAAAGAAGAGAATGATCCAACATGGGAAGCAGGATACACAGCAGACTCCTAGAATGACAGATGTCCTAAACAGCACTCTGACCTCAGAATCAGCCCTTAAGGCATTTGGATCAGGCTAAAAAGCCCATGGGAGTTTTTCAGATATGGAAAGCCAAGGCCCTGTGGCAAGAAAAAAAATGACCTAAATGAAAGATCTCTGTAAGTGAGATGCCAGCAGAAAGAATGGGCCATCAAACAAGGAGGTATCTTTCTCTGAAGGCAGGAGAGAACTTCCACTTTGACTTTGACCTTGTCTAAATAAGATTGGAGTTGGCAAACTCAAAAGGCTTCCATAGCCTTGGCAACTCTTGACAAGAGGCTCGGGTGATTACTGATGCCATAAACAAGAATGTCAATTGTTAAATCAACAACAGGAGTCACTATGCACTTACTCCACATGTAGGATCTCTGTCCTTAATGTGTTGTACTATGTGATCTAACGATATAACTAGTACTCAAACAGTACTTTATACTTTGTGTTTCTGTGTGGGTGCGAACTATTGAAATCTTTACTTAGTATATACTAAATTGATCTCCTTATATAAAGATAATTGAAAATGAATCTTGATGTGAATGGGATGTGGGATGGTTGTGGGTGGGAGGGAGGTTATGGGGGACCACTATAATTGAAAAGTTTTATTTTGGAAATTTATATTTATTAAATAGAAGTTAAAAATGTGAGGGGATTTTCAAAATAGTTTATGGAAATGTTACATCATCTATTAATTCTATTTTTCTACTTGAGATTGTCTTGTAATAATGTGGTAGAATGTAATAGCTATGAAAAAACTAGAATAAGGCAAAAAGAATGGCAAGGACTCATTGACAAGACAAAACTCAGAGTAGGATACCATGAGGCTGCATGTCTCCAGGTCGGTGAGAAAAAGAGAGTCACAGAGGACAAACAGGCTGATAAATGGGGTCAGACTGTGGGAACTTGTGGACTGGTACTTGGATATTATTCTCAATAGAAAGGGGGGATTTTGGACAGAAGTGACTCAGTATAACTTATGCATTAATAATATCCCTGTGGCCCTACCATGAGGCCTCACTGGTAGTTACCCCTCCAAGGCATGGGTCCCTGGGCTTCTTGCCTTGAAAGCTCAGCAACAGGCTTCAGGCAAAGGGAAAGAGCTTCCCAAGGATGATACCTACAAGCCTGTCTGTCTCATGGCCTTCCTGGGCTACAACGCTGGCATGACTCACATTGAGAAGTCATGTAATATGCCCAGACCCAAGGAGAACCAGAAGGAAGTGGTGGGAGCTGCGACCATTGTGGGGATAGCACGCGTGGTGACTGTAGGCAATGTGGGCTTAGTGGAAATCTCTCAAGACTTCTGGAACTTCAGGGCCATCTTTGCCAAGTATGCTAGTGACGTGTGTAACAGGTGCTTTTATAAGGACTAGACTAAGTCAAAGAAGAAGGCTTTTAACAAACATTTCAACAAATGGCAGGATGACATTGGCCAGAAGCAACTATAGAGGGATTTCCACAGCTTGAAAAAATACTTTCAGGTCATCCACATCCAGATGCACCTATTTCCTCTATGCTGGGATATAGTAACACATGGAGGAGAGCAGGGACACTGTGGAAACACACACACACACACTGGATTGGTCTCAGGTGAAACAAGTGTTCAGTCAGGATGAGATTATTGATGTCATTGGGGTGACTGAGGATAAAGGATATAAAAGTGCCGCCAGTCACTGACACAAGAAGCTGCCCTGCAAGACTCACTGAGGGCTGGGCAAGGTTGTCAGTACTGGGGCTTGGCAGTCTTTGTGGCTGTCTCTGTGGCATGTGCTGATCCGAAAGGCTACCAACATTTTGTGGAGATCAACAAGAAGACCTACAGGACTGGGCAGGGCTACCTGAATAGGGACAGCAAACTGACCAAGAGCAATGCCTCCACTGACTCTGGTGTGTCTGCCTAGAGCATCAGTCTTCTGGGTGGCTTTGTGAAGTGTCCAATAATTTTGTTATGCAGCTATCAAGGCTGTGAGGTGGGAAACAAGAAATGAGTGCTCACCTTGCTCAAGCCCTTTCTAGTCCAGACCAGATGCCAGGCTCCAGAGAAGAAATACTTAAGTTCACTGTTACCCCTCCATGTTTGGCCATGATTGCTTTCAAACTGTGGAGGAGGAGAAGGTGCTCATGGGAGCACTTCAGAAAGATCTAATCACAAAGAAGAAGGAGCTGAGTGTCAGGCACAGATTGCACAACGGGTGGGACTCTCCATAAAAGCTACTTTGGAAGTGGGAGATAAACAGATATTATTCCTCTGGCAGCTGTGTTGAGCACAGAGTGCATATGCACATGTATCAAAGACAAGTCTGCTTGGAGACTACTGTGATGGTTCAGGAGTGGGATATGTTGGTATGTGTCAAGTTATGGTAGGAGTATTAGAATTCTGAGCAAATTTGAAAAGTTGAGTACATGGTATTTGATACTGGATTGGATAGGTAATGTGATGGGGGAAGAAGAACCACGGATAGTTTCAAGATTTTTGCTCTGAGAAAACGAGGGGCTGAAGTTGTCCCTAACTGAGATGAAGAAAACTAAAGAACAGATACAGATGTCTTGACTGTAGCTCTGGGAATACAAGCTTGACCTCTATTTGGTATTGACATATACTTGAATATCAACATTATCCTTTATTTGAGGTGGATACCTAACATAATTTTTATTAATTTAGAAAGTGACAGTTACAGAGAGAAAGGAGGGAGGAGGGGAGAGAGAAAGACATGAGGAGAGAGAGGGAGAAGAGAGAGAGAAAGAGAGGGAGAAAGATATCTTGCATCCACTGGTTCACTACCTGGATGGTCACAATGGCCAGTGCTGGGCCCAGCAGCAGCCAGGATCCAGGAACTTCCTCAAGGTCTCCCACAAGGGTGGCAGAGGCCCACACATTTGGGCCATCTTCACTGCTTTTCTCAGACCATTTACAAGGAGCTGGATCGGAAGTGGAGCAGCCAGCACAGGAACCAGCACCCATATGTGGGATGTCAGCATCAAACATGGAGGGTTAACCTGCTACACCACAAAACCAGACCATTTTGAGGTTAAGGATACATTTTATATCATTTAAGGAATTTTTACAATGCTGGAATTTTAAATCACTTTAATTTTGGCTTCCAAACACGTATCCAAAAATACAACAGAAACAGCACTCCAATTTCTCAGTTATTGTGAAACAGTACCACGGAGTAATCAGTAATGAACTTGATCTAATTCTCTAGTTCATCTGACTAACTGGAAAAAGAAAAAAAATGAGAATATATTAATTTATTATATAAAATCTGAAAATTCTGTATACTCATACTAAGACATCATTTTATAATGTTTGATGTAAAGAAGCTATATTCTGTGATTCCATTTAATTGATACAAATAAGTTTTTAATTAAACCTATTTAAATAGTTAAATTAAGTGAAACTAAAAATCCATACTTTGTTCATTAATAGTAATATGTATATATTGAGATAGAATAGAAGAAGCAGATACAATTTTTAAAAAGGAACTTAAATAATATAAGCAAACTACTAAAACGAAGAGAGTTAATGTTTTCCCTTCAGTTACACTTTTTACCAGTATTAGATACAAACTCAGGCAATGTCAAAATTGACCTTTCTGTTTACTTTATTTTGTCTACTTAGGATTGAAATAATTTTATTTTGGGGAAGTGTTCAATCTAAAAAAAGTACATGTGATATGAAAGTACTTTGGAGATGTGGATCTACATAATATATGCATACCACAGCTTCAGTCTTGAGCTAATGTAATTAGCTATTCTCATAGGTTTAGCTACTAGAAACTGTTCTACTTACTGGTAACCAACTAACTTGAAAACAACGTGTTCAAACTTGTGCAAAAAGTTTACCTGAATGACTAGATTTAGATAAATAAGGAAGGCACACTTGTATTCATGCAGAAGCAAGAGCTAGTATTTTTCTCTGGCTTGCTAATTCATTCAAATCAAGACCTCCAGGATTATTTGATTGGATTCTGTTGAAGTGGTGTTCTGTATACCTGAAAATGAGTGAAGTGCATCCTTAAATGCGTGGGGAAGCATTCCTCCAGCACATCATGTGCTCACAGGTTGAGGATATGTCCCAGAAAGCAAATCTCCAGACAACTTAGCAGGAGGAAGGTGTGTTGTTGAGTTCTTTGGGGGACCATTAGAGGAAAGAAACAAGACCGAAACGAGGGATTGTTGCACAACATTGCAATGTTAGTGGGAGTCTCAGCCAATCTAATGAGAGATTTCTGATAACATCATGAAAACCAAGAGGTTTTCCAAGTTGAGATGACAAAGTAACATTTTATTCTCATACACACAGGTCATTTAGTCATTTAGATCTGAGTCAACCTGGAAGGGTTTATACACGTTGGCAAGGCAGCTCCTTTTAGCCTATGTAAATCCCTGAAGAAGGATCGTATCTAAGTGCTATCTTCTGGAAGCATTCAAGCGGTTTGCATTAATAATACTTGATTCCTAAAGGATGCCCAGAAGGGTGCATTGCTGCTATATGCAGTATAACATTTATAGTCATATATCTATTTGTCTGGTAGACTCCTTTTGAAAATCTCTGGGAGAAATGATAGCCCCTGAATGTGGCAACTCTTGGGGCTGCAATTATCTTCCTTCTCCAATCTCCATTCCAACTCCAGGCATGGTCAAACAACTCCCACTTTTATAATGCAATGGATCCCTTCTGGAGCTCTGTGACTATCAAGGCTTCCAGGGTAGCAGTCACTTCTTTGCATTTCTTTATTCAACAGGGTATCCTTGAGGGAATGACAGAGCATAGCATTTTGTGGATTCTACTGATCTGGATCTCTACAGACTACTTCATGACAAACAGTATGGGGATTAACACAGTGCTGAGTCTAAATGCCAAATCTGTAGTTGGAACTGAGAACATATGATGACTGCACTTTAGTTAAAACTAGGAATCTTCTCTCTGCTGGTTTAGTCCTCAAAAGAAGTAGACAGCTGGGGCTGGACCCAACTTAAGCCAGGAGCCAGGATCTCCAACCAAGTCTCCCGCAAGGGTGGCAGGAACTCAAGTACTTGGGCCATCATTCACTGCCTCCCACTGTGCCACAATACCCACCTTGATTTTTGTCTTTTCAAACTTCACCTGTCTCTCTCCCTTTGAACACAAGCTAGTTACTATCGGTCCATATGTTTTTTGATATTTGAAATTCTTTAAAAGACCCCCAAAATGCCTTCTGCGATAGCCTAAATTTTGGTTTCATTTTCAAGTCAAAGAGGATTGGTTCTGAACTTCCTTTTATATAGGGATGGAAATAATGAAACTACTAGCTCAAGGCTGCATTCTCAAGCAGTATCTGTCAGAAAGAGCACAACTGGGGTATTGATTGGCTGCATTCTATGCTCTGGGATTTATCTGGTCTTTGAATGTCAAGGACATCTGAGGACCAAGAAAATAACCATCCAGTAGATAGGACCAGTGGGAACCACTGTTGAGCTGAACATGAGTCAGAGCTGCACTTGTCAGCTGACCTTACAGTGCCTCTATACTATGAAGGGGCTTTAAAATCACTTTAGTTCTTAAAGTGACAAAGATAAAAAGGACTTTGTACAAAACAGGGTTTGAAATATCTGGCTATCCTTTTTTCCAGTGTACAGTTTCATAAGTAAAGGTCCTAGAAGGATATAGGGACTCAAGATCACAGAACTGCAAAAGGTTTACCTCTCCTTCAGGCAGTGTGTTTTAGCGTCTGAAAATTTGAACCATTTGAAAAATAGTGAAGAATTATAACTTTGGGGTGATTTCTTTCTGTCTCTTCATTAGCTTCCCTTTCTTTACCTTTCGTGAAAAAAGAAGTATTTCTTGGTGCATGGGTGCAGGGACAACATAGTTTACTAACATCTCTGAACTTTCTGTTGACCAAAGCTCTCTGGATCCCATTCCAACCTTTGTAATCATTATGGGAATTTAAGTCTCCTGCCTTGCACTGTTAGTTATCCTCACTTGACCTCCATTGTTTCAGGGTTATCCTCTCTCTATTACTATATGTAAGCCAAGATTAGTAACTGTGCCAATTTCCCCCATTGTCCCCAGCCTCAAGAAGAGAGACACCACAGAACTCTCTAGTGGCTGTAGGGCCCCTTTCATTGGTATGTTTTTCATTGCCTTGTCCGTGATGTGTGTGTCCATAACGTGAGGTCTGACGTTAGCCTATTTACTCAAATAATTACACTTCTGTGAACTTTTCATTC
Organism: Oryctolagus cuniculus; assembly: GCF_964237555.1. Lineage (NCBI taxonomy): Eukaryota > Metazoa > Chordata > Mammalia > Lagomorpha > Leporidae > Oryctolagus > Oryctolagus cuniculus. The sequence continues at coordinate 94,664,720 of NC_091444.1, read as the reverse complement.
CTGTCTTTCAGGGCAATCAAGGCATTATGACATTACTGTGGCTGTGCCATGACTCTCTCCATGGCATCTCTCAGCAGATTTCTGCAGCATTTGATCCTCTGTATTGCAGTTATTCCAATCTATATTTTTATATTCAACCTTAGGATTCACTCCCCTGTACCAAACACTCTCAGAATGCAGTCTTAGTTGTACTTTTCTAGATGCCACTACTAAGTATTTTCTAGGTCTTACTGCACCTTTGGTGTATGGTCTCTACAACAATGAATGAGTAGAATCCTCAGGCAATCCAAAAGGAGCTCTACTTATGACATAACTCATCCATGCTAGCCCAAGTAGGGAGAAGAAACCAGGCTTTTTGACTCTCTATTGATCAATCAGTGAATACAGACTACTCAGAAGAGGGTATGATTTTGGAAATATTGACTCCATTCTTTGCAAGAAGCATAAGGAGCCTGTTGGTTGATGGCTGTTGGCTAGCAACACTCTTAGCTGTGTGCGTAGAAAAAAATATCATCCCAAGATACGAATCTGGGCAGGGCTTCCTCTGTCCATCACAGTGTTAGGTGTTTACCACTAATGAACCATCTCTCTACTCCTGTATGACTTCCTAGGAGTCTCAGCTCCCCTTAGTCTCTTCTCTTTATTAAACGATTCAAGAGCCTTAATTGGTATCTTCATTATGGCTCTTAAATCCCTTTCTCTAAACAGTTTCATAGCTTTTCTCTAACAGCTTTCATAGCACTTCTCACGGTATCATTTCTTCATGTTACCACTAAGATTTAAGGAGGTTAGAAACACTCCAATTAAAGACAACTAAACAAAAGCTAGCGGGTTATAATTACAGCTACTTTTTTTTCCTAACAAGGGACAATTTATTACTTGCATGTCTAAGGTGATGGCTTTAAACAGTGACCTTACTTCCAGCAAATTGAAAGATGTGCCCATTTGTAATCAGACAACCTTGTGCCAAGTGCTCAAACTTTTAGGCAACTGTCTCTAGTGGACATTAAAACTTGCTTGGATTAAATGTTTCCATATATACTGACTATCATTGCTTAGGAGAATTTTCATATGAATTTCATTATGAAATTAATAGAGGTTTCCTATTTGTTTCTTTCTTATTTTCTTCTTTTTCCTACAGCACAAGATTGAAATAAGCCTCACTGTTAGGTAGTTACAAAATAAGTTTGTCGTTCACTGTAGGAAATCTTTATGACAGACATTATTGTATGGGGTTTGTATTAAGAGGAGCAGTTAACACTGTGAAGGCCGCTAGCTAAACTCCAGCTCTTGGATCATAAAACGTCTTCCATTTACACAAATAAATTACATTATGCTACTTTCTCCTGTTTTATAGCTGGAAATACCAAGTGTTTTGGTAGACAAATGACAAGCTATCAGACTGTCCCTATTGCAAGTTACAGACAGCTGTTTGATAACAACAGCTCTCACAGATGGAAGGGGTTGTGTCAAGATATGTTCTCCTGGGGGGCTATTAGTCTCTGATCTGAGATATGCCATGGGGGGAAAAGAGAAGAAAATAGTAAGCACGGGCATTAGAGCCATTTATCACCTACTGCTGTGTGCGGAATAAAAGGATCCTCTTTCAAGATAGTCTATTATCTGCTGCTTGCTGGCTTCATGCTGTCATATGTTTTTTTCAGTAGTCAATAAATTGCTTAGGGCCACATTTAGAGAGTAAGTACTGTTGTACATCTAACTTTATATATTGTTCCTTTATTTACAGCATCATTTGCTCATTTTCAGGAAGAACCTACAACATGCATGGAAGGGATTTGTTGTTGCTTTTTTTTTGTTTTTGGCTTACAGTTCACCTCCCTGATGATAGTTTATCAAATTTATTTTTATAAAAATTAAGCCAGCTAAACATGTATGTTTTACATCTTATCCCTACCTCGTAGTACTTAAACAAGTGCACATACGCTTTCCTTTCTCAAAAGTGTTATTCCATTCATTTAATCTCCTTTTTTTGTTTTAATCTGTACACCCTACAATTAGTAGGCACACCATATGGGGCCCCATTAAATGATGCATTAATTGAAGTAAAAGCACCACTTTCTTTTAACTGAGGATGATTTTCTATGCTCTGTTTTTTAATAATGAGGGGGAAAGCAGGGATTGGAATCATTCAAGAGTGTTTACAAGTGAGGAATTTTCAACCACCTTTGTTCTGCCTAGCGAGGCATTCACCCACTAATTTATTAGGGACAAGATCAATAACCTGAACAAGATTGCTGTGCTTAACTTGAATCGAATTTATGCCATGTTTACAGCTGTTTTCTCTGATAGCATCCTTGGCGGAGATGAGCTGTTAATCTAATGTGTTTTTGCCACCATTTTGCATGTGTTGATTGCTTCAAAGACTTCCCAGAGATTCTTTATATTAACCCAAACTCATAGACAGAAATCAATCAGAACAGCTCTTTACTTCTCCCTAAGGAATACAGAAAACTTATCAGAAACAAAATAGCATCTTTTAAATGTGATTCGCCTTGGGCATGTACAACCACCAGGTGCAAGCAAGAAATTTTAGACATTGTAGTTAAGTGTGGCAACACTACAGATGCCATATTAGTGTACTTCATAGAATATCAGATGACCCCTGATGTAGTTGTTTAGAATAGCACACATTTACTCTTCCACAGTCTTACCTGGGTCTCTCTAAAGCTACAATCCAGGTGTCAGGACTGACCTGTCACCAGATGGCATAACAAGCAACGAGTCCCCTACAAGTTCACTCAAGCTTTTGCCAGAATTTCCTTAGAACTCTAGGACATTAGCACTTGCTTTTTCAAAGTCAGAGAGTACAGCCATACAGTACAGTGAGGGTTACAGTGTTGTACTCATGTGAGTGTCACACAATGATAAAATTTGACAGTCCTTTATTGCTGGGTCAAGAGTGCTCATGCCCTTAAGAACTCTAGACCCTGAAGCTCAAAGCAACAGGATTTATAAAGGCAAAAACACAAGGAAGGGGAGGTGAATACATGGGTACTAAGATCAAGCTAACCTAAATCATATGCAAAATTTATACAAATTACAATCTTGAATTAATCCAGGTGCAGCCCCTCTGCTTTAAACTTGAGCAATCAAGCTAGGGGATTTCCATGTTCTGCCAAGCAGGATGCTGTGTGCTGTTATTGTCTTAGTTTTAGACCATAGTCTCACGGTGAGGATTGCTTTTTCAAGATGGAGTCTCATCTCCTCTGTCTATAAAATAAGAGTCCCTGCCGTCAGGGTGTCACTTCAGCGGCAAGATGGATGCCTGCACACAATAACACCAACATGGATTCATCAGAAGCAGGATGAGTACAATTTGCATGTGGCGAGGATGAAATTCACTGGAGGCGAACTGTGACTTACTTTGGTCAAAAGACCATGGCAAAGATGATGTCCTTATCAGGTTGCCTTGAGACTCAAGGGGAGGAGATTACACGAGGATGTGAATAACAAGATGTGGAGATCTTGGGCATTGACTTAAAGTCTGTTTGCCACATCTGCACTTTGTCTCCACTGAGTTGCATCCATGCAAAATGTACTCATACTCCCTCTCCATCTTCTCAAGAGCCTTGTTTCCTGTTGTAGCAACTAGAAATCCAATGTTTCAGGATCCAACTCAGGAGTTAGAGCAGGTGAGGTTTCTGGGCATAATCTGTTGAGTATGGATCCTAGTCATGATTCCTCTCCAACTATGAATGTGCAAAATTAGAGATGTAAGATGTTTCCCATCGTACCCAACATACTGTAGATAATAGGTATAAAATGGCAGTAACAAATAGTCCAGGTAATAGAAGAGAAAATGGAAAGTCAAAAACAGTCATGCACACAGAGAACTTTGGAAATTCAGCTAGGCAGATGTTGGAAGTTTTTTGATTAGATTACAAAATGTGGCACTGATTCTCTGTGACTCTTGACTCCTTGTAAGATCTAGGCTGTCATATGTTTGAGTATATGTCTCCCTGCTATGTACACTGTATTGGCTCCATAAGCATAAGGAAAGCATTTTCATCACTTCAAAATAATTTTATTAAAGGACAATAAATTTTAAAAATGAATATTCTCCTGCGAAAATTTATTAGTCTAAATATTAGAAGTCATTTTGAAAAAATGAACATGAATAACACGACACAAAGTTATGCATATTCATAGTCTAGTGATTTTGTATATATTATAATGTATACACACACTGAAATATTCCTCTGAATTATCATTTCCCAGTGGATTTTAGGTAATTTCAAATCATATTCCCCAAAATGTTAGGAATCAAGTAATAAAAAGAATGAAATGGATGTTTAATGGGCTCTTAATAAAATATATTTTAAAAGATGTATTTATTCATTTGAAAAGCAGAGAGAGAGGACAAAGAAAGAGATCTTCCATCCACTGGTTCACTCCACAAATGACCATAACAAGCCTGGCTTGGCCAGGCTGAAGCCAGGAGCCCAAAACTACATCTGTGTCTCCCACGGGGATAACAGGAACCCAAATATTTTGATCACTTTCTCCTTTCCCAGATGCATTATCAGGGAGCTGGATCAGAAGCAGAGCAGATGGGACTGAAATCAGCACTGATATGGGATGCCAGCATTGCAAGTGGTGATTAAACCTGTGCACCACGATGCTGGTTTCTCAATAAAATAGTTGCTTCATAACAAAGAAGTGATACTAGTATGTATGAAATGGCGCGAAGATTCAAGTAGCTATTTTTATTTAAAAAAAAAATGGAACCCACCACCCTCCCCCACCTCATACCCAAAGAAAGGATTTCCTTCTCAATTACATGAGCTGGAGGACAGACATTTCCTCAACAGGAAAGTGGGTACTGCTATCAGAGAAAGGAAACAAGAGGACACAAACCCACAGCTCTCATGGTGCCCTATGTAGAGTGTATGGCTATGGCAAGATTGAAGATCTAGAACATGTTCAGGTGTGTTGGGAAGCAACGTGGCTTTGAGGTAAGAGGGTACTGGATCCACATGTGATCAGGACACAGCCAAATGTCTGCAAATACTGCAAGTAGAGAGACTGTGAATAGTCGCAAACAAGGATTAATGAGACTCCATACATTTTTATTTGTGTTCTGGAAACTTGTGTCAGGTAGTGGATGTATTCAAGAATTTGGTGTGAGATTTTTAGAGGATTTGTATTCCTGCTAGAGTCTGGATCACCAGAGATGCCAGCATCATGACACCCCTGTTGGAAGTTCCAGGTAATATGCAAGGCAGTGTCTGTGTCATGGCCCCAGTGGCTGCCTGAGAGTGTGCACATCACCTCTGCTTCTAGCCTCAGTACCTGGCTGGTGATTAGCTAGTAGATGGCTGGGATAACAGGCTTCCCACTGTGCCATGGGTCCATTTACTGGTGTCTCTGACATCATCATGGAAACACTGTATTAAAGTGGGGAAATTACTAATTTAATAGGTCCCTGGAGCATGTGCAATATTGCCATGCAATGAAATAAAGCTTAGACTTAACTCAAAGCACATTAGATCTGGCATTTTTATCCAACAGAGAGAGTAAACAATAATAGTCACAAAATAAGGAAAGACAACCATAAATGAGAAGTTTATTCCCATAAAACAAGATTCCTTTGATGATTATTGTGTTATTTGCAATGGTAATATTCAGTCCCTTTAATGTGCCCAATGGTGTGTGAATATGTATGGGTGTGTTTAAATCTATAATGTTTTTCCCACATTCTGAATATGACTTATGTGGTCTCACATTTGAGATGTATATTTAAATTTCTTCTACTTCAAAAAGCTCTCTTATTTACCCTTTTTAAAAAGTGTTAATTACTTCTTTTTATTGCAGAGTATTGAATATCAGAGTTTATTCAAATTTCTGGGTTTAAATGTTTCATTTTTTAATATTCAAGAAAACATATTGGGTGCAGAGATTAAGACACTGGTTGGAATGCCTGTATTCCATATGAGAATACTTAGATTTGAGTCTCCACCCTGCTCCTGATTCCAGCTTCCTACTCATGGACATCCTTAGAAGCAGCAGGTGATGGCTCAAGTAGTTGGGTCCCTCTCTCCCATCTGAGAATCCTGGATTGAAACCCCTGATGCTACTCTTGTCCCTTCCTAGTTATTGTGGGCATTTGAGGAGTTAACCAGAGGAGGAGAGATATCTCTCTCTCCCTCTCTGTCTCTCTTTCTGCATTCCAATATAATGTTTTGAAACAAATACTAATACACTGAGAAGCAATTAAATAAAGCTAATTATATATCCAATCTACTCTGTTCATAATCTTCAAGTATACAATATATTTTTACTATAGTTACTATGTAAACTATAATGAATAATGAATCTCTTTAATTCTCTTCTAATTGAAAGTTTCACCCTATACCTGTCCACCCCATCCATACTTTCTGAGTCTCAATTTTTTTCTCTTACTTCTATGAAATCATCCTCTTTAGGTTATACCTATAAGCGAGACAATGCAATATTGGTCTTTTTTCTTTCTAAATCTGGATATTTCACTTACCATAATGTTCTCCAGATTCACTAGTGATGGACTTTTTCACATGTTAAAGGTCTAATACTGTTTTATTGTGTATGCATACTATCTTTTTCCCATTCATTCGTTGATAGGCACTTAGTTTGATTCTATAGCTTGGTTATTGTTAATAATTCTATAACAAATATGAGAATGTAGATATTTCTTCAATTTACTGATTTCATTTCTTTTGGATTATTCAACATACTGGGATTTCTGAATCATATTACACTTCTACTATTTTTTTAAGGAACTTTCTCACTGTATCCCCATTAGTACAGCCATGGTGGAGGTACTAATCCACATTTCTATCAATAGTGCATAATGGGTTCCTTTTCTCTACATCCTCTCCAACATTTGATACCTTCCTTCCCTTTGTGATCATAGTCATTCTGGCAGATGTGAGATGATGTCTCACTGTGACTTTAACTTTCACTTCCTTAATGATTAATGATATTGGACATTTTTTATATACCTGTTGGCAATTTATATGCCTTGTACTTCTTTAGCAAAGTATCTCAGACCGAGAAATTTATAGACAACAGAAATTTATTTCTCCCAGTTCTTCACAATACAATATCACATATAACATTAAAAGATAATACCACATTTTGTTGCAAAGTGCTTTAATAAACTTTTCTTATCACTAGTATTGTGCGTAAGACCCAAACAATTCACATACTCATTTTTAAATTTGTTGTTTTTCTAGAGATTAATTTATTTGAGAGGCAGAGAAATAGAAAGAGAGAGATGGAGGGAGAGGAAGAGGAAGAGGGAGAGGGAGGGGGAAAAAAGAAAAAGAGAGAGAGAGAAGAGAGAGAGAATCTTCCATCTGCTGGTTCACGCCTCAATTAGCTACAACGCTCAAGACTGCACCAGGCTGAAGCCAGGAGCCAGGAACTCCATGCAGGTCTACCACATTTGTGTCAGGGGTTAAAGCACTTAGATCTTCATCCACTACTTTCCCAGGCACATGGGCAATTAACAGGGAGCTGGTTAGGAAGCCCAGCACCTGGGACTCTAACTGGTCCTCCAAGATGGTATGCTGTTGTTGCAGATGCCAGCTTAATGCACTTTAAATAAGTCAATGATTATTAGTTGTGTATTCTTCCTTCTGAAATATCTATTCATTTCTTTGGCTATTTTCTCTTTATTTTTCTTCTTATGTATTTTATAAATATGTCATATAATTCATTCACTGGTTCAACCTTGAAACAACCACAGCAGCCATGCCTGGGCCAGAGCAAAGCCAGGAGTAAGGAACTCCATCTAGGTTTCCCACATGGCTGGCTGGGGCCCACATACTTGGACTGTCTTCCACTGCCTTCCCAGGGGCATCAGCAGGGAGCTGGATTGCAAGTCTGAACTGGCTCTATGGGATGGGATGCTGGTGTTGACAGCTTATCCTGATGCTCCACAATGCCAGTCTTCCTATATTTTTACACAATACTTTCCTCATTTTAAGTCTGGCAATTCTGTCTTATCTTCCTGCTTTTTTGTTTGTTTTCATTTCCATAGTGTGTTTTTCAATGAATAGAAAATCTTAACTGTAATTGATCAATGTTTATCTTATTTAAAGTTTTTAATCTATTTATTTTCATTTTAGGTGAAAGGCAAAGAGACAGAGAATGATCTTCCATTTATTGACTCACTTCCCAAATGCCTGCGGCACCCAGGGCAGGGCTAGGCTGAAACCAGAACCCACAAAGCCAGTCTGGGTCTCCACATGGGTGCAGGGATCCAAGCGCTTGGACCAACCTCTGCTGACTCCAAAGGTGTGTATTGGTGGAAAGCCGGAATCAGAAGTGGAGCTGAGATGTCTACCCAAACACTCGAATAGGAAAACACAGTTCCAAATTGGAGCTTAGCCAAATGTCTACCTTAGTCAATTTTTTTCTTTAAAGTTTATGCATTTGTGCTTGAAGAACTATTTTCACATCAGAAGTAACAAAAGTTAGTAAGATTATATATTTACATATGTAGGATATAAAAATCATATGTACTATAACACATGTAATTTTATGTATCAAATATAGAACTTTGCTTTGGACATTTTGATTATTGTTCTGGTTGGAATATGTATATATATACATACATATATATATATATAAATAGTGTAGGATAAGAACCACATTTTCAATTTTTCAGTGTAGATAATATTTTCCTCTTTGTTTTTCAACAGCTTCAGTTATTCAGCAATCTATCATCATTGATATTAAATTTCACATGTATTTCTGGGATTTATAATTTTCTTTATCCCTCTGCCACCAATATCATACTATACAGTGATGAATAATTTTAATTTTGTATTCCTCTTCTTTGGAGAAATCTTATCATTCTTCACTTTTTAACTTTCTATATTTTGTGATAATTTCTCTGTTTTCAAAAAAGTAGTCTACATGGGGATTGGCATTGTGACATAATGCGTAAAGCTGTCACCTGCAGTACCAATATCCCATTCGGCACAAGTTCCTGTCCTGGCTGCTCCACTTCCCATCTAGCTCCTTGATAATGGCCTGAGATAAGCCTTGGAAGATGGCCCAAGAGATTGGGCCCCTGTCACCCATGTGGGAAACCCAGAGGAAGCTCCTGGCTTTAGCTTGGCCCAGTGCTGGCCATTGAGGCCATCTGGGAAGTGAGCCATCAGATGGAAGATCCCTCTCTCTGTCTCTGTCTCTCTATATCTGCTTCTTCCTTTCTCTGTAACTCTTTCAAATAAATAAATCTTAAAAAAAGAATGAAACCCAATTTTAAAAAATAGTCTATATTGTACATTTGAAGTCAATGTTACAAGATGTTAAAAATTGTCAATTTTTAAAACTAAAAATACAGATGTAATTGAGTTGAAAATTGTTAGTTTCAAAAGAAAAAAAAAACAGCTCGTCAGATGCTATACAGACATGTATGGAAACCATGACGCACATGCATACAGACTAAATTTAGCTTGATTAGGATTAGAATTGTCAGAACTACATGTTGATTTGGGATAAGTGACAAATTTAGGAAATGAAGGGGCAGCGTTGTGGTGTAGAGGGAAAGCAGCTGCCTACATGGCCAGCATCCCGTATGGAGTCCTGGCTTCTTCACTTCCCATCCAGCTTCCTATGAATGCACCTGGGAAAGCAGCAGAAGAAGCTGTCCCATGTGCTTGGGCTCCAGCACCCACCCAGGAAACATGGGAAACGCTTCTGGTTCCTACCTCCTGGCTTCAGATTGTCCCAGCTCCAGCCGTTGTGGGAGTGAATCAGCTGATGGAAGATTCAACCCCCCACACCCCAACTCTCTCTCTCTCTTTCTAATTCTGCCATGGCCGTTCTGCTGTCTGTAACTCTTTCAAATGAATAGATAAAAATCTTAAGAAAATAAATGAAGCTTCCTTATACTCATAAATGTAATATACAGCTCGATGTGTTTGGTTTCAAGTGCTGCTATGAATGTCATATTTTTGAATGTGCATTCCTCAGCATGTTCAAGTTTATTCCAGAATTCTCACATTGCATGAAGGTATTTCAATAAGTAGCTTTATTAAAATGTTGGGTATAAAATAGTGCTTCAGGAGCAGGCACTGTGGCCCAGCAGGTTAACGCCCTGGCCTGAGGCACAGACATCCCATATGGACACCGGTTCTAGTCCCGGCAGCTTCTTTTCCAGTCCAGCTCTCTGCTATGGCCTGAGAAAGCAGTAGAAGATGGCCTAAGTTCTTGGGCTCCTGTACCCACGTGGGAGACCCTGAAGAAGCTCCTGGCTCCTGGCTTTGGATGGGCACACTTCCCCCCGTTTCAGCCATCTGGGCATCTGGGGTGTGAACCAGTGGATGGAAGACCTCTCTCTGTCTCTATCTCTCTCTGTAACTCTTGTCTTTAAAATAAATAAAATGAATCCTTAAAAATAAAAAAGTAAAATAGTGCTTCCATCATAATGTCTTCATTGTGTTCGAATGTTTGAAAAGTCACAGCTTTCCCCATAAAATGGGAAGTGATTGTTCACACTGATACTGACGGGTTAATTCTTCCCCTTTGCTTTATCTCCTTCAGTAACCTTTTACTCAGGCTGTAGTGAAATGTATTTAAAATACACAAAGAGGAAATCTAAGCTTCTAAACAGAAGTGGCTTTGTAGATACTGAGTTGCTTTTCAAGAATCCTTTATATAAAACATTTGTATAAGTCCCTCTAATGCCATTTAAGAGTTGAGATAGTGATCTAAAAATAATTTATACTTTACAGTCAAGAAAAAAAGTGTTTTGCTTTTGTTTTGTTTTGTTTTGTTTTGAGATACCCTATGAAGCCCTGCAGGTTTTCTTTCAACAGTCTTGTGATATTCATCTATTGGAATCTTCTCCCAAATTCTGTTAACTTACACGGATGAAGTGTGCCTGAAGCATAGCAGTGAATTTGAAAACTTCATGTTTTGCACCTAAAATATCTCCATTGGCCACGTATGCTATTGCCAGTTAATTAATGCTACTTTTTTTTTTTCAACCTTTTGGGAGTGTAGCAATGGAGGAGCTAACAGCAGTGTGGTTTTATAACACACCATGAATTGTTGTACCTCAACAGAAGAATAAAAATAAAAACTGTGTTTTCCCTCTTGATTCTATTACACTGCACAAACATGAGTTTTTAAATATTATTTATGTTTCCTAGAAAAGCATAAGACAGCACAAAGCTCAGGGATCAGTACTTTCTGTGGTTGGGTAATACTGAATGCCATTTGCTTAGTATTTCCAATTTATAAAGTAATTTCATCTTCATGTTTGTGTATGTGTTTGTGTGTAACTGTATGACTGTGTGTCCGTTCATAAAATTCTCCTTTACCATGTGTGAAAAATGGAAGTTAGAGAGGTGAAGAAACTTATCTAAGGTAAAGGAATCTAGCTTGTAAGTGGGAAATATATTCATCGGTGATATTCTAAATATTTTACTTTATACACTACTGCTCAATTTTATTTGTAAGGTAGATTTTCATTGTGATTTTTCAATAATTGGCATCAAAAATTAAATAAATATTTCTTATTAAAAAGTATTTATTTGCCCCTATGAAAATAGTCAAATTCTCCCAAATAATAGATACAGACGAATGTTATAAAGTAAACCACTGTAAGCAGATATCAGTCTTAGGGTATGAGGCAAATCCTTTAAATAAAAGGCTTTCCAAACACATTATTATTTATGCATTTAAAATTTCATTACAGCACTGAAAAGCTTGTGGTTTGCCCATGTTATTGATATTATCTAGAAGATTCATCTGATTTTTTTCAAAGCAATTTTTGTTGTATTTTCAGATAGTTTGAAATTAGCATAATGCCCATATTGCCTTTCTAAAGTGTGTTTCTTTCCAATGTGTACAGTATCTGAGATCGAGAGCACAGGTTGCCAGGTAATTTAGAGAATCAACAAACCATGAATTTTGAGCTTGAACAACTGCTTCAGGCAGTTGGCTCTATCCTCATAAATCTTCATAACCCATCTTACTAACACAAACGTTTTAGATCACTGAGTCCAAGGGAAATGCATCTTTTTTTTTTTTTTATTTCCAACTGTGGGCAAGTGGTCTGGTGCAACAGAATGAGCTGCCACTTAATATCTGAGTATTGGCTCTAATCCTGGCTACTTCACTTCTGATCCAGCTTCCTGCTACTGTTGTGCTGCAGAGGCAGAAGAAGATGGCCCAAGTATTTGGGTTCTGTCACGCAAGTAGAAGATCTGAAGGGAGTTCCTTTCTCCTTTCTTTGGCTTGGTTGAGACCTGGATGTTGCAATCATTTGGGGAATGAACTAGTAGATTAAAAATACTTCTTTCTGTTTCTTCCTCTCCCTCTCTGGTGACTTTGCATTTCAAAAAATGCAAAAAATATCTCCAACTTATCTAAAGGGATGGTAAGTTTTTCTGTTTGTATTCACGTAATAATTTAGAATATTTTCTCTTAATTATATGATTTTCCCTTTATAGCTGATTTAATTCAAGGAAAAAATGGCACAATCAACCCAACAGGGACATGGAAGACTTGGCCAAATAAAGTCATTATCAGTATCTAAACAAGGGACTGGAGTCTCAGTATCCATTTAAGAATGTGATTTAAATGCAAAGTTAAAAGATAAAATTGTACATTCGAAAGAAATTATACAACCACCAAAATGAACCTACTCATTATATTTATCAGAATAAAATAATGACGTTTTGTAAATAATGAACCATGAACTTAAAATCAATGATTTAGTAAAAAAAAAAAAGTGATATTTTAACTTTATAAAAAATTAAGCTATGTAACATGTCTTTTTGTTTTACAAATTAAATGTTCAAAAAGAAGAATATGTATTGATATTAAAAGATTGATACAGAACTATATTTGATGCTCACTTATTTCTTTTTTTTAAATTTAATTAAAATTATTCCTATATAACAAACAATTCAAGACTACTTCAGAAACTAAGGGCAAAAATTCTATATGTAAAGATAATCAGAGAAAGGCAATGCAAAAACAAATAACAAATAAATTGAAAAAAAGAAAAAGTAAAATATATAAAAAAGTATAAAAAGCTATATGTACTTTTGTTAAAAATGTTTTAATCTTAGAGATTTTTAAAGAACTGTTTCAAATTTAAATGTGAAAATATAAAAAATATGTATAAATAAAAACTAAGTAGGCAGTTTTTAAAATATTTAAAAATAAGAGCATAACACATGTTTTTGATAAATCTATGAGATACAAGGAATATGTTTTGTTTTGTTTTTTTTTTATCTTTTATTTAATGAATATAAATTTCCAAAGTACGACTCATGTGTTACAATGGCTTCCCCCCCATACTGTCCCTCCCACCCACAACCCTCCCCTTTCCCACTCCCTCTCCCCTTCCATTCACATCAAGATTCATTTACGATTATCTTAATATACAGAAGATCAGCTTAGTATACCTTAAGTAAGTATTTCAACAGTTTGCTCCCACACAGAAACATAAAGTGAAAAATAATAGATGATTTTTTTTAAATGATGATGAAATCAGATCAGACCTATTGTCATGTTTAATCCCAGTGAGAGTCAAGTTGGGAATTGATAATTTCTTTCTTTTTTTTTTTTTTTTTTTTTTTTACAGAAGATCAGTTTAGTGTACATTAAGTAAAGATTTCAGTCGTTTGCACCCCCATAGAAACACAAAGTGAAATATACTGTTTGAGTACTCGTTATAGCATTAAGCCTCAGTGTACAGCACGTTAAGGACCGAGATCCTACATGAGGAGTAAGTGCACAGTGACTCCTGTTGTTGACTTTACCAATTGACACTCCTGTTTATGGCATCAGTAATCTCCCTATGCACCAGTTATGAGTTTCCAAGGCTATGGAAGCCCCTTGAGTTCTCCGACTCTTATCTTGTTTAGACACGGTCATAGTCAAAGTGGAGGTTCTCTCCTCCCTTCAGAGAAAGGCACCTCCCTCTTTGAAGACCTGTTCTTTCCACTGGGATCTCACTCACAGAGATCTTTTTGCCAGAGTGTCTTGGCTTTCCATGCCTGAAATACTCTCATGGGCTTTTCAGCCAGATTCGAGTGCCTTTAGGGCTGATTCTGAGGCCAGAGTGCTATTTAGGACATCTGCCATTCTATGAGTCTGCTGAGTATCTCACTTCCCATGTTGGATCACTCTCCCCTTTATTTATTCTATCGGTTGGTGTTAGCAGATACTAGACTTGTTTATGTGCTCCCTTTGACTCTTAGTCCTTTCATTATGATCAATTGTGAACTGAAATTGATCACTTGGAGTAGTGAGATGGCATTGGCACATGCCACCTTGATGGGATTGAATTGGAATCCCCTGGTATGTTTCCAACTCTACCAATTGGGGCAAGTCAGCCCGAGCATGCCCCAAATTATACATCTCTTCCCTCTCTTATTCCCACTCTTATGTTTAACAGGGATCACATTTCAGTTAGTTTTCAACACTTAAGAATAACTGTGTGATAATTACAGAATTAAACCAGTCAGGAATATGTTTTGATTAATAACATCCTACAAGTAAGTAACAATACATTGAAAGTTTTTAAAAAAAAAATCTTTTGTGAGACTAGGTTGACCAAGATTAAATGAATATTATTTATATGCTTTATTTATTTATTTGAAAGTCAGAGTTACACAGAGAGAGAGAGAGAGAGAGAGAGAGAGAAAGGTCCTCCATCCGATGGTTCACTCTCCAACTGGCCGCAACGGCCATAGCTGCGCCAATCCAAAGCCAGGAGCCAGGAGCATCTTCCCGGTCTCACAAATGGGTGCAGGGGCCTAAGGACTTGGGTCATCTTCCACTGCTCTCCAGGCCATAGCAGAGAGATGGATTGAAAGTGGAGCAGCCAGGTTTTGAACCGGAGCCCATATGGGATACCAGCACCTCAGTCCAGGGCTTTAACCCACTGTACCACTGCGTCAGCCCCCATTTATATGTTTCTAAACCTTAAGCTGTTGTCAAAAGTAAACTGAGATAACACTAAAATTTGGTTCCCTGTGTTAAAGCAACCAGGTTTTCTTAAAATAGTGTTAGTAATAGGGTTAACATTGGCACACTTATTTCTGAATTTAAGATAATAACAATATTGTTGCATAATTTTTGCATTGTTATTTTTAAGTCATTTTAGGCTGTAAAAGGTTGAAATAACTGTACAAGGAATTGCCATATACCCAGACATTTCACTTGTTACTATATTTTACCTGTAATATCTACTTTGTCATTTTCATAATTTGTTATCTTTGGTGAAAAATTTAAATATATATTGTCCCATATAATGTTTCATAGCATTAAATGCCATTTCCTCACAACAAGAATGTCACCACAGTGCTGTAAACTAAATCAGGATATTAACATTAATTAATTAACATCAGCCTACTGGTAAAGATATTTGCTAAGGCATCCACATCCCGTATAAATGTCCTCATCATTAGTTGGAGGTCCTGTGATTTTTGGCACTGCTAATGCTGTCTGTTTCAGGGAAAAAAGGAATGGACAGGTTTTCCAAAGAAAATAGAGTCTGATGTTTTTTGTCTAATTTTTTTTTTATTTTATGAAAGGTGAAAAAATTTCCTGTATTTGATGTATGCAAGTTTAGGAGCCTGGTGATACATCCCACCCACATTCCCACCTTTCATCCTCCTTCCTTTCTCATTCTTTCCTTTAATTTTTACAATGGAATACTTCCAGTTTAATTTACAATCATAAGCTTATCCTTCACTGAGTAAAGGATTCAACAAACAGTTACAAAGAAGAAAAAGGAGAAGAAGAAGAAGAAGAGGAGGAGGAGGAGGAGGAGGAGGAAGAGGAAAGCAGTGTTCCTCAACAGTAGAGACAATGGCTATACAATTTAAAAATTCACATCTAAAATGTCAATTTTGCTCATATACATCATATTTTGTACTCTATTAGTTACCACAGATCAGGGAAAACATACATTTGTCTTTTTAGAACTGGCTAATTTCACTAGGTATAATATTTTCTAGTTGCATCCATTTTGTTGCAAGAGATAGGATTTCACTCTTTTTTTTTTTCTACTGAGTAGTACTCCAAAGTGTATATACACCACATTTTCTTTATCCAGCAATTGGTAGATGAACATCTGGGTTCACTCCATATCTTAGCTATTGTGAACTGAACTGCAATAAACATGGGGGTACAGATGACTATTTCCTGTGCTTATTTCATTTATTTAGGAAAATTCCCAGGAGTGGGATGGTTGTGCCACATGGTAGATCTATTTTCAGCTTACTGAAGAATCCTCATACTGTCATAAGGGCTGTACTAGTGTGCATTCCCATCAGTGGTGTTCTAGGGTAGCTTTTCCCCCAACATCCTCACCAGCATTTACTGCTTTTGGATTTCTGTATGAGAGCCATTCTAAATGGGGTAAGGTACAACCTCATTGTGGTTTTGATTTGCATCTCTGATGGCTAGTGATCCTGAACATTTTTTCATGTGTCTACTGGCCCTCTGAATTTCCTCTCTTGAAAAATGCTTGTTCATGCTCTTTACCCATTTATTATCTGGATTATTTGTTTTGTTGTTGTTGAGTTTCTTGAGCTTTTGACAGATTCTAGATATTAATAATTTCTTAGTTGCATAGTGTGCAAATATTTTCTCCCATGTTGTCAGTTGCCCCTTCACTTTGCTGAGTGTTTCCTTTATAGGGCAGAAGCTGCTTTTTATTATGATGTAACAGATTTGCCCATGTTTGCTTTTATTACATAGGATTTTTGGGTCTTATCCAAGAAGTCTTTGCATATGCCAATGTCCTGCAGTCTTTCCCCAAGGTTCTTATCTAGTAAGTTTATGGTATGAGTCACACTTTAAGATACTTAATCCATTTAGAGTTGATGTTTTTATGAGGTGTAAGGTAGGGATCTCCTTTTATCCTTCTACACAAAGAGATCCATTTTCCCAGTACCATTTGTTGAAGGGATTGATTTTATCCCTTTTTTCTTTTCTTTTTTATTTGACAGACAGAGTTAGTGAGAGAGAGAGAGAGACAGAGAGAAAGTTATTCCTTCCGTTGGTTCACTCCCTAAATGGCTGCTATAGCCGGCGTTGCGCCCATCCGAAGCCAGGAGCCAGGTGCTTCTTCTGGTCTCCCATGCGGATGCAGGGGCCCAAGCACTTGGGCCATCCTCCACTGTCTTTCTGGGCCACAGCAGAGAGCTGGCCTAGAAGAGGAGCAGCCAGGACTAGAACCCAGTGCCCATATGGGATGCGGGCACTGCAGGCAGAGGATTAACCAAGTGAGCCATGGTGCCAGCTGCAATTTTAGCCCCTTTTTTCAAAGATTAGTTTTTGTCAATATGTGGATTGATTTCTGGGGTTTCTATTTTGTTCCACTGGTGGATGCGGCTATTTTTGTGCCATTGTCAGGCTATTTTGATTATTACTTCCCTGTAGGATGCCTTGAAATCTGGTATCATGATGCCTCCAGCTTTGTTTTTATTGCTTTAGATATTTTTGGGTCCCTTGTATTTTCACATGAATTTTATTATAGTTTCTTCTAGATCTGAGAAGAATGTTATTGATATACCAGTTAAAATACTATTTGGGACACCCTTATTGTATATCAGAGTGCCTGGCTTCAAATCCCAGTTCAGCTCCCAGTTCCAGCTTCTTGCTAAAGAGCACACTGAAAGGCAGCCAGTGATGGATCAAGTAGTTGAGTCTCTGTAGCCATGTGGAGGATCCATAGGAAATTTCCACCTCCAATCCTGGTTGATATGAGCATGTGTGTATTCATTCATAACACACTTAGCCTATTTCCACATTTCGGATATTGTTATGTCAAAATGGCCTTAAAAGTGCAGTTCTCTGCTGCTTACACTGATATTATTTCCATTGGATATATTCTCAGAAAAGGGATACTTGATTGTGTAATCTTATTTTTTTCACAAACCTCCATACCATTTTATTTAATGTCTGTATTAATTGATATTCTTACCAAGAATAAATAAGAATTCCATTTTCTCCCCATCCTCTCCAGCATTTACTGTTTCATCATTTCTATAAAAGCCATTCTAACAGATGTGAAATGAATCTCATTGTGATTTTAATTGCACACCCAAATGATTAATGATGCTGAGCATTTTTTTTTCACGTACCTGTTGGCTATTTGTATGTCTTCTTTTGACCAACATCTGTTCAAGTCCTTTGCTTGTTTTCTAATCAAGTTATTTACTTCTGACTGAGTTATTTGAATTCCTTTATTTTACATGTCAACCCCTTATCAGATATATGGTTCGTAAATATTCTCTTCATTTCCTCTCCATTTCCGTAGGTTCTTTCTTCACTTTGTTAATGATTTCTTCGAAGTGCAGAAAATTTTTAGTTTGGTACCCTCAAGTTGTACATTTTTGCTTTTGTTTACTGTACCTTCAGAAAAATATCCAGAAAAATCTTTGCATAGACCAATGTGTTAGAACTTTTCCCATGGGCAACACTGCAACTCACTAGGCTAATCCTCCACCTGCGGTGCCAGTACCCCAGGTTCTAGTCCCAGTTGGTATGCCGGATTCTGTCCTGGTTGCTCCTCTTCAATCCAGCTCTCTGCTGTGGCCCAAGAGGGCAGTGGAGGATGGCCCAAGTGCTTGGGCCCTGCACCCTCATGGGAGACCAGGAGCCGGAACATAGCGGCCATTTGGGGAGTGAACCAATGGAAAGAAAACCTTTCTCTCTCTCTCTCTCTCTCTCTCTCTCACTGTCTACCTCTCCCTGTCGAAAAAAAAAAGAACTTTTCCCATATGTCTTCTTTTAGTAGTGTTATAGTTTCAGATCTTCTATTTAGGTCTTCAGTCAACTTTGAATTGATATTTTATATATATATATATATATATATATATATTATAGTGTAAAGGTCTATTTTCATTCTTCTTCATGTGGATATTCAGTTATCCCAACACTATAGACTTAAGCTGATTGACATTTATAGATCACTTCATTCAAATATGTCAGATTTAGGACGAATATTTGGCACACAGTGGTGAAGATTATACTGCGGATGACAGTCACATAGCAAAATGCCTGATTTGAGGCATAGCTCCAGTTCTTGGTTCTAGATTCTAGCAAATGTCTACCCTGGGAGGCAGCAGGTGATGGCCATTCAGTACCTGCCATCCACATGGGAGACCTAGAGTTACTTCCTGGCTCTTAATTTTGGCCTGGCCCAACCCCAAGTGTTAAAGGTAATCAGGGAGTGAACAAGTGGATGGGGAGTATCTCTATGTTTTTTCTCTCTCTTTCTCTGTATTTCAAATAAATAAAAATAACACCATTAAAAACAATACTGGAAAACGCTCTATTCCTAAACTTTCATGGAACATTCATCAAGACAGAGTGTCCATACTACCATGTATAGTGCACCTCTATTCACAGCAGGCAAGATATGGAAGCAAACTAGGTTTCCATCAACAGACGACTGGATAAAGAAAAGTGATATGTGGATTTAAAGATAATAAGATATTATTACAAATACATTATTATGTATAAATGATATATAAATGGAATATTATTCAGTCTTAAAATGAAATCCTATCATCTACAGCAACATGGGTACAGTTACGGAAGTTAAGTCAGGCAAAGAAAGACAAATACTAGATGTTCTCACTCACATATGGAAGGTAAGAAAATTGATCTCAGAAGTACTGAATAAAAGATAGGTCACTGCAGGTTTATGAGGTAGTTGGAAGAGAGTTTGAGAAAGGATGGATAATGAGTATGAAAATATGGTAAAAGAGAAAAAAAGTTCTAGGGTTCTATAGCACAGTGGATTCACAATAGTCACCAATTACCAGTTCATTATGTATTTCAAAACAGAAAAGAGTATTTTGAACATTCCTAGCAAAAATAAGTTGTTTGTGTTTGTGGCTATGGAGATACTTAGTATCCCAATTTCATCTTCATACATTATATACATGTATCAAACTAAAACAGTGTATCCCATAAATATTCCTTTGTACAATCACTGCATGTCAATTAAAAAGTGAACTAGGCATTATGTCACTAAATAACACTTGAACCTAATAAGAACTTTTAGGGGATATATTTTTATAAGAATGAAATGAAACTTATAAGCTTTAAAATTTATTGGATTCAGTGAAAGTGATGTTTAAAAGAAATTTTATAACATTAAATACATTGACAATGAGAAAGAAATGCAATCATTAATAAAAGCATTTATGTTAGGAAACCTGGGAAAGGGGGGCAATACAAATTTGAAGTATGTAGAAGAAAATAAACAATAAATAAGGTTAGGACAAAAGTCAATAAAATTGAAAACTATAAGAGAAAAGAAATTATATTGATTTCATTAAAAATTTAAAATTATTCCTTTGGAAACACATCAATAAAATTGATAAATCTCCAGAAAGGCTAATAAAGATAAATATGAGATGACACAAATTACCAATATCAGAAGTAAGTGAATAATCATCACTGCTGACCCCATTAAATTGAAATAATAAAACAATAATGTGAAATAATATATGTCCATAAATTTTATAATGATGAAATTTAGTAACTTTTTGAAAGACACAAACAAGCAAAATTCATGCAGTAGAAATAAGTAAATAGAATGGAAATTTTCTACTTAGGAAGTGAATCAATAACTAAGAGTTTTTCCAAAAAAAAAGCACCAATCCTACATGGTCATACTGATGAATTCTAGAAAACACTTAGAGAGGAAATGATACCAATTATCTACAACTGTTCAAAGATAAAAAGTGGTGACACAACCTTCTAACTTACCCCTGAAGCTAGCATTATCTTAATACAGAAACAAAAGGAAGACTTTACTAGAAAGAAAATGTAGAGGACTATATTGCTCATGAATACAGATGTAAAGATCCTCAAGGTCCAATAATATATAAAATGATCAATTGATATTTATTTATCATACACAAGGCTGGTTTATCATTTGAAGTCCAAATAATATAATCCAGTATATCAATAGGCTAAAGGGCTAAAGGACAAAAGTCATATGGTCACATAAATTGATGTGGAAAAATTATTTAACAAAAATACAACTTGTGTTTTATCACACTAAGAACACAGAAGAGCTTCCTCAAGTTAGTACAGGACATCTGAAAAACAACCTACAGTTAACATGTTGAATTATGGAAACTGAATGCTTGCTCCTAAAACTGGAAAGCTATCAAGCAGTCACCGGTGTACATCATATTACGAGGAGTCCCACCTCCTGCAATCAGACGTGGAAATGGAACCAAACTGGTCAGCCTAAAAAGAAGAAGTAAAGCTATTTCTTCATAGATGACGTACTTCAATATTTATCAATTTTAAAAGAAGGAAGAAAATTATCTGGAGCAAGAAGGTACTTAGAGCAAGGTCTCAGTACCCAAGATTAAAGTCTAAAGCCAATTGCTTTCCTATTATTAGCAATTACAGTTGGAATTTAACATGTCACATACAGCATGATGAACAGTCAACAAAATAAAACACGTTGG
This sequence comes from Oryctolagus cuniculus, assembly GCF_964237555.1. Lineage (NCBI taxonomy): Eukaryota > Metazoa > Chordata > Mammalia > Lagomorpha > Leporidae > Oryctolagus > Oryctolagus cuniculus. Next base: position 94,643,229 of record NC_091444.1, on the reverse strand, counting down.
CATCCACGTGACAAAATAGTACAAGGACTAGATGTAATGAGTATGAAACCATGACAAAATAATCATAGAGCCAAATATATAAATATTTTCTGTTCACTTATTGAAAACTTGATATTTCAAAACTTTCAGTCCCTTACAAAAGGATTGATGGATTCGATGCAATTCAAAACAAACTTCCAGCAATGCATTTAATGGATATTGATAAATTTGCTGTGGTTTATTTGGAAAACAAAAAGACTCAGAATAGTAAACCCAATACTATTGAAAACCAGAGGACAAGTAGAAATTGACTTCAACGCTTAGTATAAAGCTTCAATAATCAAGACTGCAGAGACATAGGTCAATAAAAATGAAACCAAATAGAAAGCCCAGATACAGACTCTCACAAATATAATAAAGGTCAACGGAACTCACAATGAATATTCTTTTCAACAAATGATGTCATGATAATTGAGTACCCATTTTTTAAAAAGCAAATAGCAAAAAAGAACAAATATACTTTACACAGAACTACACAATTTACAAATATTCATCAAATGGATCATAACTCAGTATCAATCTCAATGCTATCAAACTTCTAGAAGAAAATATTGTGAGTTTGTCTTTGGCAATCATTTTTAGACACAGTATCAAAACTGTAATCCGTGAAAGAAAATCTAGGGGCCTGTGCTGTGGCATAGTAGGTTAAGCCTCTCCATCTGAAGCATCGCCATCCCGTATGGGTGGTGGTTCAAATCCAGGATGCTCCTCTTCTGATCCAGCTCTCTTCTAATGGCTTGGGAAAGCAGTGAAAGATGGCGCATATGCTTGGCCACCTGCACACAAGTGGAGGACCCAGAGAAAGATCCCGGCTCCTGGCTTTGAATTGGCCCAGGTTTGCCTCTTGAGGCCATTTGGGGAGTGAATTAGAGGAAGGAAGACCTCTCTCTGTCTCTCCAACTCATTACTTGTAAGTCTGGCTTTCAAATAAATAAATAAATCATTTTTAAATGAAAACCTTGATAGAGTAAACTCCTAATATTTAGATATGCTGCTTACAAACTACATTATTAAAACAATGAGAACACAAATTACATACTGGAAAATATAAACTTTGCAAAGCCCTGGCCCTTTTGCAGCCATTTGGGGAGTGAACCAGCAGATGGAAAATCTCTCTCTGACTCTCCCTCTCTCTGTAACTCTGTCTTTCAAATAAATGAATGTCTTTTTTTTAAAAAAGAGTAGAATGTTTTTGGTAACCCAGAAGACGCTGTTATCACCTCCTTACCCATCACCCCCCTACAATATGTCATTTATTCTGACTTCCTTGAAAATTTTTTTCTTACAGTTTCATCACCTAGGAAGACATCTTTTTTTATTTATTTGACAGATAGAGTTAGACAGTGAGAGAGAGAGACAGAGAGAAAGGTCTTCCCTCCACTGGTTCACCCCCAAAATGGCCGCCACAGCCAGAGCTACGCTGGATCCGAAGCCAGGAGCCAGGTGCCTCCTCCTGGTCTCCCATGCAGGTGCAGGGCCCAAGCACTTGGGCCATCCTCCACTACCTTCCTGGGCCACAGCAGAGAGCTGGACTGGAAGAGGAGCAGCCGGGACTAGAATCCAGCGCCCACATGGGATGCCAGTGCCGCATGCAGAGGATTAACCTAGTGCACCAAGGCGCCGGCTCCAAAATACATCTTTAAAATGATGATTCCTTCTTATATTCATTTGATATTTTACTTTAATGAAATCAAAAAGCATCTCTATTTTGTGTTCGGTTTCCTTTGTTGGATATTAGAGTTATTCTAATATTCCGAACAATCATTTGTTTTCTCATTTTTATTGTTGTTTTGTAATCCATTGTATGAACATGTCACTCATTCACTCAACCTTAGGTGGACATTTGTATGATTTCTAATTTGGAATTGCCTGACATAATTCTATTATGCCCATGCTTGTATATGTCATCTGTGCTTCTGCTCCCACGTGGGAGGCCCAGACTCCTGGCTTCGGCCTGGCTGAGCCCCGGCATAAGCACAATTAAAGTTTGATGTATAGCAGCAGTGAAACTGATAGTTTATGGGCTGTACTTATCATTTTACTTAGCAGATAGAGGCGAACCACTCTTTAACATACTATGGCGAACCACTCTTTAATGTGCTAATACCAGTTTACACTCAAGCTAACAGCAGAATTCAACCTCCAATGCTCCATATCTTCATCTAAATGTATAAACCATGAAAGGATTATTCACTTTGCTAAATAAAGAATGGGGCAGAGTCATTCTGGGTTCCTGCTACCTTCCAAACACAGTAGTTCTATCCTTTGCCCAATTTTATCTGAAAGTCATTGACAGGTGGTTTAGGAATGTACTTTCTTAGTGTTACCAGGGAAAACAGCAACAATAAAAAAGTGGGTATGATTAAAAGTAAGGATACGGCTAGAGAGCAATCAACATTTTGTGGTTATTATATGTTGCACATTATATTCTCCAGTGCTGTTGCTTTTATCTCTTTGTATCCAGTTGGGGTGGTTTTTTTGGTGAGCAGCCAATTTAAATGTTAATATATATACATCCTCGATTAATATTTTATTTTTGGTTAACGTTTTTGTGATTTATTTAAAATACTTTTTCTGTACTGGGATAATGAAGAGAGTCTGCTTTATTACCACTGAGAAGTTTATAAATTTGTCATTCATATTCACATTGTACATAGAAATTTTTGTTGATGGCATGTAAGATCATTTAGTTTTATTTAATTTTTCCTATGGATACCCAATAATCTCAGATTTCGATACCAAGTGTGTTGTTTTATGAAATGAATTCACTGACCAAGTATTTATAACATACAGAGTTTCAAACAAGAATGGTGATTGCCTTTTTGGGGGAGGGGTTAATAGCACACTTATGGGCAAGTACAGAAACTCCCACCATCAGGAACAAGGCAAGGATGTTTCTCCTCAGCGCTCCTACTCAACATCATATATGAGGTCTTTGCCAGTGCAGTAAGACAATAAAATAGCATGAAATGAAATAAAATAAAGTAAAAATAAAGATAGATCTGGAAAAAAGAAGCAGAACTGTTTTTACTCTCAGATGGTATGATTGTCTCTGTAGAAAATATAAACTAACCAACAATAAATGTTTTATAGCTAGTAAGTGGTTATAAAAATGTTGAAAGATACAGGGATACTATACAAAAATTGAACAATTTCTTACATATCAATAAAAGTAAAAGAAATTGAAATTGAAAATATATTATTCACAACAGTGCCAACAAACAAAAATATACTTATGTATAAGATCCATATGAAAATAACTATAACACTCAGATGAAATAAATGAAAGAAAAACCACTTAGTGCAGAGAAATTCTAGATTCTTGTGTAGGAAGAACTAACACTTTAAGATATAAGTTCTCCTTAATTTCCTCAACCAAATCAATGCAATCCTGGTCAGAATTTTTGCAAGTTATTTCATGGATATAGTCAAGCCGATCCTAAATTTATGTAGAAAGGTAAAAGACTCAGAATAGCTAAAACAGAATTAAAGTAAAAAAAAATAGAGAGCTGACTCTAGGTGAGTTTTTTAAGACTTACAGTAATCAGACAGTGTGGCATTGGTGAACAAATAGACATATAGACCATGGAACAAAATAGAGAGCCACACAAGGCATTAAGAAGTTACAAGATAACAAAAATGAGATAATACCAGCTGCCTGTGTATCAGAATGATAGAAAGCCAAAGCACTAACAATATCAAATGCTGGTGGTGATAAGAAACAAGAACAACTCTCATTCATTGCTGGTAGGAATCCAAAAAGGTACAACCACTTTGGGAGATTTTTTTGTTAGTTTTTGGAAACAAAACTAAATGTATTCCAGGCCAACAATTGTGTTCCTTCTTATTTATCCCAAAGAGGTGAAAATTTAGGTTCACACAAAACCCTGCAATGTCTGTTCATATTAGCTTTATTTATAATCATGCAAAACAGGAAGCAGTCAAAATACCCCTCAATAGGTGGATGGATCAAAAATCTGTAGTATACTCAGATGATGGAAAGTTGTTCAGCAACAAAAAGAGATCAAGTCATAAAAGATGTGAAGATGTAAGTATAAGTGCATTTTATTAAATGAATGAAGCCAATCTGAAAAGATTCTATATTGTGTAATTACAACTATGTGCCATTCTGAGAGAGAGAGAGAGAGAGAGAGAGAGAGAGAGAGAGAGAGGTCTTCCATCCACTGGTTAACTCCCCAAATGGGCACAATGGCCAGGGCAGAGATAAGCCAAAGCCAGGTGTTCCATCCGGGTCTTCCACATGGGTGCAGGGGCCCAAATACATTTGCCATCTTTTGCTGCCTTCCCAGGTGCATGAGCAGGGAGCTGAATCAGAAGTGGAGCAGACAGTTCTTGAATGGGGCAGAAGGCAGCTTCACACTATGCCACAGTCCTGGCCCCCAGTAATTAAAAATTAAAAAAAATTAACTCTAAGAACAAGAATCCCATTTTATCCTTCTTTGCAGTTTTCGCTAAAATTAATAACTTTCATTAATGTAGTATGTTTTTAATTTTATTTATTTATTTATTTATTTATTAACTTTTATTTAATAAATATAAATTTCTAAAGTACAATGTTTGAATTAAGCAGCTTTTTCCCCCTATAACCACCCTCCCAGCCACAACCATTACATCTTCCACTCTATCTCCCATCCCATTCTTCATCAAGATTCATTTTCAATTATCTTTATATACAGAAGATCAATTTAGTATATACTAAGCAAGATTTCAGCGGTTTGCACCCACACAGATACACAAAGTATAAAGTACTATTTGAGTACTAGTTATACTGTTAATTCACATAGTAAAACACATTAAGAACAGAGATCCTACATGGGAGGTAAGTGCACAGTGACTACTGTTATTGATTTAACAATTGACACCCTTATTTATTTTATCTATTTATTTTATGACAAGCAGAGTTAGACAGTGAGAGAGAGAGAGAGAGAGACAGAGAGAAAGGTCTTCCTTCTGTTGGTTCACTCCCAAAATGGCTTCCATGGCCAGGGCACTGTGTTGATCCGAAGCCAGGAGCCAGGGGCTTCCTCTTGGTCTCCCATGTGGGTGCAGGGCCCAAGCACTTGGGCCATCCTCCACTGCCTTCCCAGGCCACAACAGAGAGCTGGACTGGAAGAGGAGCAACTGGGACACAATCCAGCACCCCAAATGGGACTAGAACCCGGGGTGCCGGCGCCAGAGGCGGAGGATTAGCCAAGTGAGCTGCGGCACCAGCAGACACTCTTATTTATGACATCAGTAATCACCTGAGGCTCTTCTCATGAGCTGCCAAGGTTATGGAAGCCTCTTGAGTTCACCAACTCCAATTTTATTTAGACAAGGCCATAGTCAAATTGGAAGTTCTCTTCTCCCTTCAGAGAAAGGTACCTCCTTCTTTGATGGCCCGTTTTTTCCGACAAGATTCATTTTCAATTACCTTTATATACAGAAGAAAAACTTAATGGGAGAGGGAAGAGATGTATAATTTGGGACATGCTCAGGCTGACTTGCCCCAAGTGGTGGAGTTGGAAGCATACCAGGGGATTCCAATTCAATCCCATCAAGGTGGCATGTACCAATGCCATCTCACTGTTCCAGGTGATCAGTTTCAGTTCACAGTTGGTCATGGTGAAGGGACTGGGAGTCAAAGGGAGCACATAAACAAGTCTAGTACCTGCTAACGCTAACTGATGGAGTAAATAAAGGGGAGAGTGATCCAACATGGGAAGTGAGATACTCAGCAGACTCATAGAATGGCAGATGTCCTAAATAGCACTCTGGCCTCAGAATCAGCCCTAAAGGCATTCGGAGCTGGCTGAAAAGCTCATGAGAGTATTTCAGGCATGGAAAGCCAAGACACTCTGGCAAAAGATCTCTGCGAGTGAGATCCCAGTGGAAAGAACAGGTCATCAAAGAAGGAGGTACCTTTCTCTGAAGGGAGGAGAGAACCTCCACTTTGACTATGACCTTGTCTAAACAAGATAAGAGTCGGAGAACTCAGAGGGCTTCCATAGCCTTGGAAACTCATGACTGGAGCATAGGGAGATTACTGATGCCATAGACAGGAGTGTCAATTGGTAAAGTCAACAACAGGAGTCACTGTGCACTTACTCCTCATGTAGGATCTCTATCCTTAATGTGCTGTACATTGAGATTTAATGCTATAACGAGTACTCAAACAATATATTTCACTTTGTGTTTCTATGGGGGTGCAAACTGTTGAAATCCTTACTTAATGCATACTAAACTGATCCTCTGTAAAAAAAAAAAAAAAAAAAAGAAAGAAATTATCAATTCCCAACTTGACTCTCACTGGGATTAAACATGACAATAGGTCTGCTCTGATTTCATCATCATTTAAAAAAATCATCTATTATTTTTCACTTTATGTTTCTGTGTGAGAGCAATCTGTTGAAATCCATACTTAATGTATACTAAGCTGATCTTCTGTATATTAAGATAATCGAAAATGAATATTGATGTGAATGGAAGGGGAGAGGGAGTGGGAAAGGGGAGGGTTGTGGGTGGGAGGGACGGTATGGGGGGGAAGCCATTGTAATCCATAAGTCGTACTTTGGAAATTTATATGCATTAAATAAAAGTTAAAAAAAAAAAAAACAACTTAGTTTATGCCAAGTAAAGATTTCAACAGTTGTACTCACTGATTCACAAAGTATAAAGTACTGTTTGAGTAGTAGTTTTATCGTTAATTTGAATAGTACAACACATTAAGGACAGAGACCCTACATGGGAATAGGTGCACAGTAACTCCCGTTGTTGATTTAACAACTGACGCTCTTATTTATGATGTCAGTAATCACCTGAGGCTCTTGTCATGAGCTACCAAGGTTATGGAAGCCTCTTGAGTTCGTCAACTCCGATCTTATTTAGACAGGGTCATAGTCAAAATGGAAGTTCTCTCCTCCCTTCAGAGAAAGGTACTTACTTCTTTGATGGCCAGTTCTTTCTGCTGCGATCTCACTCACAGAGATCTTTCATTTAGGTTAGGTCTTTTTTTTTTCTTTTTTTTTTCTTTTTTTTTCTTTTTTTTTTTTTTTTTTTTGCCACAGTGTCTTTGTTTTCCATGCCTGAAATACTCTCATGGGCTCTTTAGCCAGATCTGAATGCCTTAAGGGCTGATTCTGAGGCCAGAGTGCTGTTTAGGGCATCTGGCACTCTATGTGATCCCTTTGATAATCCTATCATTATGATCAATTATGAACTGAAACTGATCACTTGGACTAGTTAGATGTTATTTGTACATGCCACCTTTTGGGGACTGAATTGGAATCCCCTGACATGTTTCTAACTATACCATTAGAGGTAAGTCCGATTGAGCTTGTGCCGAACTGTATATATCCTCCCTCTCTTATTCCCACTCTTATATTTAATGGGGATCACTTTTCAATTAAATTTAAACACCTAGGAATAATTGTGTTTTAATTAAAGATTTCAACAAATGGTATTAAGTAGAACAAAAAATACTAAAAGGAATAAAGTAGTAAGTTGTTCCTTGACAGTCAGGACAGGGGCTGATCAAGCCATTGTTTCTCATAGTGTCTATTTCACTTCAACAGATTTCCTTTTAGGTGCTCAGTTTTAGGTGCACAGTTTTCCCAAAAATTAATAACTTTCATTAATATAGTATATTTTTAAAAAGATTTATTTTATTTATTTGAAAGACAGTTTCAGAGAGAGGCAGAGCCAGAGAGAGAGGTATTCCATTCACTGGTTAATTCCCCAAATGACTGCAATGGCCAGAGCTGTGTGGATCTGAAGGTAGGAGCCAGGAGCTTCTTCCAGATCTCCCATGCAGGTGCAAGGGCCCAAAGACTTGGGCCATGCACTACTGCTTTCCCAGGCCATAGTAGAGACCTGGATTGGATGTGAAGCAGCCAGGAGTCAAACAGTACCCATGAGATGCTGGTGTTGCAGGCTGGAGCTTTAACCCACTGGGCCACAGTGCTGGCCCCATGTGGTATATTTTTTAAGCTAATTAGAAAATATAGAAATATTGTTATTAAAAGCCTATAGTTTATATTAGAGTTAATTATGTATTTTGTGCACTTTAAAGTTTTGGAGTATGTTCAAGGGTACTTCAAAATGTTCATGGAGAATGGAAATAAAAGTTAAATTTATTTTGGTGAAAAAATATTTTGAAGTCTTATGTACTATAGAGACATGAACCCACTCTTATATCACAGTATTAAAAATCCTCTTTATGGGCCAGCGCCGCGGCTCAATAGGCTAATCCTCTGTCTGCCGGCGCTGGCACCCCCGGTTCTAGTCCCGGTCGGGGCGCTGGATTCTGTCCTGGTTGCTCCTCTTCCAGTCCAGCTCTCTGCTGTGGCCAGGGAGTGCAGTGGAGGATGGCCCAAGTGCTTGGGCCCTGCACCCGCATGGGAGACCAGGAGAAGCACCTGGCTCCTGGCTTCGGATCAGCGTGGTGCACTGGCCACAGTGGTCATTGGGAGGTGAACCAATGGAATAGGAAGACCTTTCTCTCTGTCTCTCTCTCTCACTGTCCACTCTGCCTGTCAAAAAATAAATAAATTAAAACAAAATCCTCTTTATGCTGTTTATTTATTGCCCTCAGTTTTGGCAATCACTGATCTCTCTCTCTCACTCTCTAATACTGCATTTCACATAAATAAATACATCTTTAATTTTTCAAATATTAATTATTTTGGGAAGCAGACACACTGCCATACCCACAGAAAGAAAAAGAGAGAAACATCTCCCATCTCACTGGTTCAAACCTCCACGATACTGCAAACAGCCAGAGCTGAGTCAGGTACAAGTTGGAAGCTGGGAATTCAGTCCAGTTTTCTTGTGTGGGTGGCAGGGACCCAAGTATCTGAACCATCCTCTGCTACTTTCCAACGTGTGCATTCACAGAAAGCTGGTATGAAATACAGAGCCAGGACTAAAACATAGGCACAATAATACGGGTTGCACATTTCCCAAGTGTCATCTTAACCAATGTGCCAAATGCCCACAGCTATCTAACATTCCTGTAAGAGTAATATTGCTCTAAATGTGAAGTCTCTTATCACTCTTTTAAAAATGCTAGCTGCAGTATCCATATTTTTTATCTTAGGATAAGTGAAAATGCAGAAAGTAAAAACTGAAATGAATGAAAAAATAGAGATAGCAAAAAGACAGTGAGACACAAGTTGAAAAATCATCACTAGAAAAAAAAAATGAAATCTGGTCCTTTGCAACAAAATGGAGAAATCTGGAAAACATCATGCTGAGTGAAATAAGCCAGTCCCAAAGGGACAAATATCGTATGTTCTCCCTGATCTATGACAACTAACTGAGCAGCTAACAGGAAACCCGTAGAAGTGAAACTGACACTATGAGAAGCAATGACTTGATCAGCTCTTGTCCTGCCTGTTGAGGAACAGCTTACTATTTTATTCTTTTTAATATTTTCTTTTTCTACTTAATACCATTGATTGAACTCTTTAATTAAAACAGGATTATTCTTAGGTGTTTAAATCCAATTGAAAATTGATCCCTGTTAAAAATAAGGGTGGGAATAAGAGAGGGGAGGAGATGTACAGTTCACCACACACTCCCTTGGACTTACCCCCAGGGTAAAACTAAAAATTTGCCACGGGACTCCATATCTCATTAACTAGGCAGGTACCAATGCCATCTCACTAGTTAAAGTGATCAGTTTAAGTTCATGACTCATCATAAAGATTATTTGTCAAAAGGATTAAGTGTCAAAGGGATCAGATAAATAAGACCAGTATCTGCTAATAATACTTGATAGAATTAAAAAGGAGAGAACTATTCAACATGGGAAGCAGGATACACAGCAGTCTCATAGAATGGCAAATGCCCTAACCAGCACTCTGGCCTCAGAATCAGCCCTTAAAGCATTCAGATCTGGCTAAAAAGCCCATCAGAGTATTTCAGGCATGGAAAGCCAAGACACTGTGGCAAAAATGATCTAAATGAAAGATCTCTGTGGGTGAGATCCTGGTGGAAAGAAGGAGCCATCAAAGAAGGAGGTACCCTTCTCTGAAGGGAGGAGAGAACTTCCACTTTGATTTTGGTCTTGTCTAAATAATGTCAGAGTTTGTGGACTCAAGAGGCTTCCATAGCCTTGGCTGCTCATGACAAGAGCCCTGGGTAATCACTGATATCATAAATAAGAGTGTAAATTGTTAAACCAACAACAGGAGTCACTGTGCACTTGCTCCCCATGTAAGACCTTTGTCCTTAATGTGTTGTGCTATGAGAATTAATGGTAAAATTAGTCTTCAAACAGTACTTTATACTTTGGGTTTCTGTGTGGGTGCAAACTGTTGAAATCTTTACTTAGTATATACTAAATTGTTATTCTGTATATAAAGATAATTAAAAATGAATCTTAATGAAGAATGGGATGAGAGAGGGAATAGGAGATGGGATGGTTTGTAGGTGGAAGAGTGATTATGTGGGGAAGAATCGCTATAATCTAAAAGTTGTAATTTTGAAATTTATATTTATTAAATAAAATTTTTTATAAAAAAATAAAAAAACAAAATAAAAATCATGACTAGATTTTATTTTTTGTTGGCAGACTAAACAGTAAAGGCAAACATGAAGCTTGAATTTTATCCATAAATGTTTTACACATGAAGTGCATTTATTTTTCAATATGAATAATCAATAATAGATAAAATAATCAACATATACACCATTCCAATGATTGTGTGGCTGGGACAAGGTATGTTTGAATTGACAGTTTCATTGGATACATGTGACTGGAAGAGCTGTAAAAAGAGGATGCATTTCTAAACTGACTCCTTCCAGTTTTAATCCACCACACTCTGTTATCTAGCTCAGTTCTATTATCCATGTATTATTGGTGTCTCAAGTGTTTCACTCCCTACCACCCATGTGGGAGACCCAGAAGGAGATCCAGGCTCCTGACTTCTGGCACCTGGGTTTGCCCTGTCTCATTTCCCACTGTTGTAGGCATTTGGGTACTGAATCTCTGGGTGGAAGATCTCTCTCTCTGCTCTCTCTCTCCCCCTCTCCCTGTCTCTGTCATTCTGCCTTTCAAATAAGCGAAAATAAAAATGTAAAATTTTGTTTTGAAAAAAGGTACTAGCCCTCCACCACACAAAATGAAATAATTACTGAAACTTTATTTGTTAAATTTAGAGAGTGTTAATTAGCAAAATAATTTATCATTTTTAACCAGAAAAATAATTAAGCCTCAGAAGGTATCTGACTCATAATCAAAAATGAGTAATGAGCAAGCAGGATGTGAAGAAAAAATGAATTTAATGATTAAGGGAGGAAGTTCCATCTAGAAGGAAGCATAAAATTAAGTATTTGCCATTGACATCACAGTTACATCCTGTAGCTCTGGTGTGGAAAGGTATAGATGAAGCTGCACAATTTCAGGGTTGGCCAAGATTAAATGGAACAAGACGGTGGAGGCCAATGGCAGTTAACCCTTGAATAAACAGATTATCATTGAAATTTTCCTTACAATTCATATTCAGTCATATTGTTGCATAAGTGCAGGTAGTCACTATGCCAACAATCTATGCTGAAGAAGTTTCAATTTAGTAATTTAAGATTCTTGGCTTGGGGCTGGCATTGTGGTATAGTGATTTAAGCTCTGGTTTGCATCCCATAACTCAGGTTCTGGCTGTTCCACTTCCTATCTAGTTCCCTGTTGATGCATTTATTTCTTTTTTTTTTCCTTTTTTTTTAATTAATTAATTAATTAATTAATTTATTTTTTTACAGGCAGAGTGGACAGTGAGAGAGAAAGAGACAGAGAGAAAGGTCTTCCTTTGCCGTTGGTTCACCCTCCAATGTCCGCCGCGGCCGGCGTGCTGTGGCTGGCGTACCACGCTGATCTGATCGCAGGAGCCAGGCACTTATCCTGATCTCCCATGGGGTGCAGGGCCCAAGCACTTGGGCCATCCTCCACTGCACTCCCTGGCCACAGCAGAGAGCTGGCCTGGAAGAGGGGCAACCGGGACAGAGTCTGGCGCCCAGACCGGGACTAGAACCTGGTATGCCAGCACAGCAAGGCGGAGGATTAGCCTAGTGAGCCACGGCACTGGCCCTGTTGATGCATTTAGTAAGGCAGCAGAAGATTTCAGAGTCCTTGGGGCCCTATAACCCATGTGGGAGACCTGGATGGAATTTCCAGCTCCTTGCTTCTGACAGGCTGCTGTGGCCATTTTGAGAGCAAACCAGTGAATGGAAGATCTCTCCTTCTCTCTCTGTCTCTCTCTCTCTCTGTCTCTCTCTCTCTCTCTGTCTCTCACCGTGCCTTTCAAATAATTAAAATAAATCATTATAAAATATACTATTGAACTGAAGTTGCCAGAGTTTCCATCAGACTTGCTGAGAATGACCTCAACTGATTCATTTTATTGTTAATTTTAAATGGAATTTTTGGAATTTTTACCAGAATGGAAATATCTAAGATGAAAGGCATCATCTAAAGCCATGTGCATTTTTTTCACAAACTCATGTAAATTTAGCAATGTGGACATGTGTGCTTAGCACTGATCATGAATCTTGCAATTCCAAGAAATATCAATCAGAAAAAGGAAAATAATTGGAGTAAAATCAATGACAAAGTTAAATAAACAAACAAAATGGTAAATACATAATATCAGATACCTCCAAAAGTTCACAGAAAATAAAAACTAAAATATGAGTTTGGGGGGGTCAAACGCTTTTGGAAATTAATGCACAGTTTTGCATAGTAGACATTTTTCATGACATCTTAGGCATCTGTTGTATATTACTTGTAAGGCCATCAAAAAACACACCAAACACCAGAGTAAGGGAAAAAGTTTACTGGTGGGGAAACCCAAGAGACCAGAGGGAAGAGGTGAAGAAGGAAAAGAGTGAGAAGGAGAGCGTAAGAGAGAGATTGAGTGAGAGAGAAAGAGAGAGAGAGAGAACGCAAGCCATGTGTTTAGGAACAGTTCCTCTTAAACTTTGCAGGGGGATGGGCAGGGAAGTATCAGCAGCAAATCCTATTATGGTAGGGGTGGTGCTGACACTAGTGGTTGGGCCATGGGGTCATCTGACTTCCAGCCATGGCAGAGGGAGCTGGAGCCTAGGATGGTGTCCCAGGTGTAGATCACGTCTTTGAAAAGACTGTGCCATTTTAGTAACATTACCCACCAAACTAGAGCAGTCTTAATCACCTTTGAAGCCTACCTGTGTACATGTCTTGAATAAGTTACAATATCTGAAGTTTATCACAATACCGAAGTACAGAAGTGGTAATCAGTGTAGTTAAACCTGGTGCAGAGACTGAGCCATGCAACTCGCAGCTTGAGGCAACTTTGACCAGGAAAGGAGATGTAGAAATGCAGATTGGTCCTTCCTTGAATTAACAAATAGGGTGATTCCAATTTAAATCCATTGTTACTGTGTTACATGTGTTTTCCTAATCCAAGCAAGAATTTAACTTGTCTGTCAATTAATTGATTTCTGATTGTCTTACTCTCTGTTAGCAAAATATAGATGTGTAAATGTCTCCTAAGTTGCCTTATGTACTTAGAAATATGCAACTTGTTTATCTCAGAGTTTCTGATCACATGGAACAGACCATTCATATCAGAGAGCCAGCTCTTCTATTTACTGCATGATAATTTCTTAAACAAAACTAATATAAAAGGAATGGATTTCATGGATTGCATAGGTACAGTTCTCAGAAGATAACCATACTTCCTTCCCTTTCCATCTCCATTCCTCAATCCCCCCTCCTTCCCTTCTTTCTTCTGTAATTTTTTCAAAGACATAATTTTAATTCACTCAATACTCACAGGCATAATTCACCAGTAACTATAATATTCAAGAAGCAAAGAGTAGGAGGCCACAGTTCCACATTAGTATAAGCAAGGACTAAGAACAACAACCATATCACAAGATGTCCATTTCATTCCTAATCATTGTTTGTATTCTATATTAACTGCCATATATCACAGAAAACATATGACTCTTGTCTTCCTGATACTCGTTTATTTCACTAAGCGCAATGGTTTACAGTTGCATCCACTTTGTTGCTAAAAGCAGGATTTCATTTTTAAATCACTATGTAGCATTCCATTGTGTATATATATATATCATAATTTCTTTTTTAATATTTTATTTATTAATTTGAAACTCAGAGTTACACAAAGAGAGGAGAGGCAGAGAGAGAGAGAGAGAGAGAAAGAGAGGGAGAGAGGGAGGTCTTCCATCCGATGGTTCACACCCCAATTTGCCGCTACGGCGGGAGCTGCACCAATCCGAAGCCAGGAGCCAGGATCTTCTTCCAGGTCTCCCACGTGGGTGCAGGGGCCCAAGGACTTGGGCCATCCTCTACTGCTTTCCCAGGCCATAGCAGAGAGCTGCATCGGAAGAGGAGCAGCTGGGACTAGAACCAGTGCCTACATGGGATGCCAGCGATTCAGGCCAGGGTGCTAACCCACTACGCCACAGCGCCCACCCCAATATAGTCTGCAGTTGACAGGCATCTGGGTTGATTCCATATCTTAGCTATTGTGAACTGAGCTGCAGTAAGCATGGAGGGTGCAGGTGACTCTTTCCTATGCTGATTTCATTTCCTTTGGGTAAATTCCCAGCAGTGGGATGGCTGGGTCATACCGCAGATCTGCTTTCAGATTTCTGAGGAATCTCCATTGAGCAACTTACACAGGCTGTCCTTTCTGAGTTTTTTGTGTGCAACTTGGCTGTATTTTGAAAAGAACATTGTTATTCATTCCTATAACTTTTTAAAATTTGTAATCTGCTAAAGGATGTGTAAATTTTCAAAAAATTTTTACTAAATTTTGTTTTTTAAATAAGATTTGTTTTTTCGTTTAGAATAACTTTAGATGTACAGACATGTTAAGATTGTACATCATATAACCTATGCTTATTTTCCCATGGCATTAGCATTTTGTATTAGTATTAGCATTACACAGCTAATGAGATGCTGCTGAAGATAATTATTAACTGAAATCCCTTCAGAACCTATTAGCTTACACTGAGCAACTGTGTCCTATTTCCCAGGACCTCACCCAGGTGGCCATGTGACGTTTACATCCGGCTTCAGAGTCTACTTTATTCCCTTTGATCATGACCTTAAATTATTCTAATTTTAATTCACTTTAACAGGTTCAATCTGATTTGTAGATACAATTCTAAGAACATAATGATATCCCCTTCCTTGTTCCTTACCTCCCTCCTCCCCATCTCCCATCCTCCTGCCTTCCCCCTCTCTTTTTTTTTAGTTTTAAATTTACTTCACAGTAAAAAGGCTTAATAATTCACCGAATGAGAAACTTAGAAAATAAAAAAAAAAACATTTAGTGGGTATATAGACAAAGGCTATAACTAATAATTGAATGGACAAATGACCATTCCACCCATACACTGTAAATTTTAAAGTAAACACAGATCATTCAAACTATAGTACTATAACATTCTTAACCATTGGTTTGACAAAGGTATAAAACAAAGTTTTACAAAACTATATTTGCAGCAATAGTTGTAAACACAGCCATTTCTTTCTTTATCTTTTTCTTGGCTTTGCTTTTTTTTTTTTTTTTTTTTTTTTTTTTTTTTTTTTTTTTTAATTTTAGCCTTCACGTTGAAGGGAGAACATGCAGTGTTTGTCTTTATGGGTTCAGCCTATTTCACTCAGCATGATGTCCTCCAGTTCCGTCCATTGTGCTGCAAGAATCTCTAACTAGGTATTTCGGTAAGAAGGCATCTCAATTGAGATGTAGGTTACATTTTATTCATGATAAATCAAAGGTCAACATGAAAGTTATATACTATCAACCTCAACCACCACAGCTGGTATTTACCTTGTGCCTGCAGCTGAAGTCATGTTTTTCTGATTTTGTCATCGTGAAGTTATTCTTTGCCCCCATTCTGTACACTAAGTTTTGTCAGGAAGTCACTGTGCTCAACCCATATGAGTAGAGACTTACATGCACTCCTTGAGAGTGGAGTAGTGGAGTAAATACATAAACTCCTTAGTACTGTTCTGCATGGGAAGTTTGTTTAACCTCTCCCATATCATATTGCATCTATTTATTTATATCAGTATGGTCATATGGGTATTTATCTTATATTTTGGGATATGAGTGTTATCATGGGCTGGGAGCTTCTGCCCTGCCTCGGATTCACATATTGAAAGTCAATCCCCAAGGTGATGTCTGGAGATGGAGACTTTGGCTGATCATTAGATTACATGCATGAAGCCCTCATCAGTGACATTAGTAGCCTTGTAAAAGCACCTGAGGCGCTGGCACTGTGGCATAGCGGGTAAAGTCCCTGCTGCCTACAGTGCTGGCATCCCATATGGGTACCTGTTCGAGACCCACCTGCTCCATCTCTGATCCAGCGGTCCGCTATGGCCTAGGAGAGCAGTGGAAGATGGCCCAAGTCCTTGGGCCCCTTCACCCATGTGGGAAGCTCCTGGCACATGGCTTCAGATGGGCTCAGCTCCGGCTGTTGTGGCCATTTGGGGAGTGAACCAGCAGATGGCCAGATTTCTCTCTCTCCCTCTCCTCTCTCTCTCTCTCTCTCTCTCTCTCTCTATCTCTATCTCTCTCTCTCTCTGCCCCAGCCTCCTTGAAACTCTGCCTTTCAAATAAAATAGAAAAGGGGTAGGGAGAGAGATTCCTGGTAGGTCTCTCCCCTTTCCCACCATCAGAAGACAAAAGAAGAGTGAACTCTGCAACCCTGACACAGACTTTCGGCAGACTGCAACCAAGCGGGCCCTCCCATATCAGAATTCCATACTCCAGATCCATTTGAAAGAAACTTCCATTGCCTCCAAGCCATCCAGCCTATCGGACCTGTTGCAAGACACACTAAGATAATAATTGCTATTTGTTCTGTTATATTTTTTGACTTCGTGGTATTCAGTCCCTACCAGAAGTTCTAGACTCATCCTTGTATTCAATATGAGTAACTATGATCATAGTTTATTCAGATCTACTTAGATTTTACGTGATATCTTTTTTCTCTTTTATTATATTTATTTATTTATTTTACCTACTTGAAGGACAGAAAGACAGAAACAGAGACCAAGGGGTAGATCTTCCATCCTTGGTACACTCATCAGATGCCTATAGCAGCTCAGGTTGGACCAGGTTGAAGCCAGGAGCCAGGGACTCTGGTCTCTCATGGAAGTAGCAAACACTCAAGTACTTTGCTAATCATCTGCTGCCTCCCAAGGTCCACATTAACAGAAATCTGGATTGGGAGCATAGTGGGGACAAGAACCTAGACACCCCAAAATGGGATGCAGGCATTCCAAACTGCATAAAACACCTTCCCTGATGCCATTTTTTCATTCAGTATTTCCTGCAAAGTATTGCATTATATTTAGTCATCTAATGTACAGTGCTGATGTACATATTTTTTCCTTTAGTCTCAGAAACTTCACTCATGTCCAAAATTACCCATCAACAACTTTTACCATCACTCCCTTTGGTGAGGTTATTTTACACATTTGTGATATGATCACATCATTTTGTCCTAGTCTATATTCACTCCTGGGGTCGCCTACACTACTTAATTACTTTATAAATAATTTTAATTGACATATATCCACTACATATTTATAGGGTGCAATAGGATATTTCAACATATGTAAATAATGTGTAATAAATCAGAGCAATTAGCATTTCATCTCAAAAATTAATCACTTTTTTAGTGTGTTCAAAATATGTTCAAAATTCCATATTCTAGAAAGATGGAGACATATGGAGCAGACATTTGACCCAGCAGTTAAGATTCCTTATGCTAACTATTTTGAAATATAAAATATTAGAGAGTGAAATAGCAATTACTAGTTGCTTTGAATGGGGCATAGACAGAGATTAGTAGTTGGGTACAAAATAGATGACAAAAATAAGTTATAGTATTCTATAACACAGTAACATAATTATAATGAACTATAATTTTGTACATTTAACTATAATTTGCATATATTGATTCAATACTTGTTATAAAGTTCTATGTTTTACATATTCCATTTTTTATGTATTTGAAAGGGAGAGAGAGAGACAGAGACAGAGACAGAGACAGAGATATTTCATCTGCTGCTTCATTTCCCAAATGCCCACAATAGCCAGGACTGAGCTGAGCCAAGGCCAGGAGACAGGAGCTCAATCTAGGTCTCCCATACAGGTGGCAAGGGCCCAATTACTTGTACAAATTGTCAACAAACTGGAATCAATAGTGGAGCCAGAGCTTGAACCTGGGCACTCCAGTATGCTATTCAGGTGTCCCAAGTGGTGTCTACCGCACTGCAGCTAACACTCTGTCAAGCTTTAGTGCCATGCATCTACCATTACATTGCTATACATAAATGTTTCAGTTCACCCCAAATTTCTCTGTGCTTTACCATTGCACCTCCTTGCTCTCACTCCACTGAATGACTAGCAACCATTGAAGAGTTTACCATGTCTTTACTTTTACATCGTCATGGATTGTACTTGGTGCTTTTTAAAAATATTTCATTGATTTATTTGAGAGGTAGAGTTACAGACAGTGAGAGGGAGAGACAGAGAGAGAAGGCTTCCATCTGATGGTTCACTCCCCAAATGGCCGCAACAGCCGGAGCTAGGCTGGTCCAAAGCCAGGAGCCAGGAGCAGGTTCCCGGTTTCCCATGTGGGTGCAGGGATCCAAACACTTGGGCCATCTTCCACTGCTTTCCCAGGCCACAACGGAGAGCTGGATTGGAAGAGGAGCAACCAGAACTAGAATCAGTGCCTATATGGGATGCTGGCACTGCAGAAGGAGGATTAATCTACTGCCTACTGCACCACAGTGCCAGCCCCCGTACTTGGTTTTTTTTTTTTTTTTTTTTTTTTTTTTTTTTTTTTGAAAGGCAGAGTGGACAGTGAGAGAAAGAGACAGAGAGAGAAAGGTCTTCCTTTTGCCGTTGGTTCACCCTCCAATGGCTGCCATGGCTGGTGTGCTGCGGCCGGCGCACTGCGCTGATACGAAGGCAGGAGCCAGGTACTTATCCTGGTCTCCCATGGGGTGCAGGGCGCAAGGACTTGGGCCATCCTCCACTGCACTCCCTGGCCACAGCAGAGAGCTGGCCTGGAAGAGCGGCAACCGGGACAGAATCTGGTGCCCCGACCAGGACTAGAACCCGGTAGGCTGGTGCCACCAGGCGGAGGATTAGCCTAGTGAGCCGCGGTGCCGGCCCTATACTTGGTTTTATACACCATGTAGGATTTCCAGACTTTCTTCTCTTGTTTAGTAAAATGCATTCAAACAATGTTCTTCCTATCTTTCCTGGCTTGATAACTTATTTATTTCTCACACTGAACAATATTCCAATGAACATACATCTTAGAAGAAATGTTTCCCATTTCAAATGTTCATGAATAAGATGCTTATAAACATTATAACAGCTTCATGTGAAGACATAGGTGTTCAAATCTGTGAGAATCACTTGGAAGTTCACTTGCTAATCTGTGTGGTGCACTTATGTCTTCCAAATGACGCTATAGCACTCTGCATTCCCACTAGCATTCCTATTATTCCACATGCTCTCCAATATTTGGCTTGTCAGTGTTCAGACATTACCCTTTCTACTAGGAGTGTAAGATTATCTAATGGTTTTAATATGCCATCTTTACACACACATTTGGGGTATCTGTATACATTCTTTGAAAGAAGCTTATGTTCATATATTTAATAGAACTTTGGAGCTGGTGGTGGAGCTTAGAAAGTTAAGCCATCTCCTGCAGCGCCAGCATCCCATATGAGCCTGGTTCAAGTCCTGGCAACTCCACTTTAAAAAAAAAAAATGATTTTAGGGGCCTGCGCTGTGTCTCACTTGGTTAATCCTCTGCCTGCGGTGCCGGCATCCCATATCAGATTCTAGTCCCGGTAGCTCCTCTTCCAGTCCAGCTCTCTGCTGTGGCCCAGGAACGCAGTGGAGGACGGCCCGAGTGCGTGGGCCCCTGCACCCCATGGGAGACCAGGAGGAAGCACTTGGCTCCTGGTTTCAGATCGGCACAGCGCCGGCCATGGCGGCCAGTTGGGTAGTGAACCAATGGAAGAAAGACCTTTCTCTCTGTCTCTCTCTCACTGTCTATAACTCTACCTGTCAAACAAAAAAAAAAAAAGTGATTTTATTCATTTGAAAGGCAGAATTACAGAGATAGAGGGAGGGAGGGAGGGGTGGAGGGAGGGGGGGAGAGAGAGAGAGAGAGAGAGAGATCTTCTATCCACTGGTTCCATCCCCAAATGGCTGCAAGAGCCATAGCTGGGCCGATCTGAAGCCAGGAGCCAGGAGCTTTTTCAGGGTTTCTTAGGTGGATTAGGGAGCTGGATCTGAAGTGGAGCATTCTGGACTTGAATGGGTGCCCATATGGGATGCCAGTGCGATAGGCAGAGGCTTAATGTGCTACACCACAGCATCAGTCCCCTGCTTGAAGCCCATGTGCTTGGACCCCTGCCCCTAAGTGGGAGACCCAGAAGAAGCTATTGGCTCCTGGCTTCAGCCTGCCCCAGCCCTGGCTGCTGCAGCACTTTGGCAAGTAATCCAGTGGATGGAAGATTCTCTCTCTCTCTCTCTCTCTCTCTCTCCCTCTCTCTCTAACTCTGCCTTGCAAACTTCCTCCAAACTTCCCACATGGGTGCAGGGCCCAGTGACTTGGACCATCCTCTGCTGCTTTCTCTGGTGCATTAGCAGGGAGCTGGATTGGAAGTGGTGCAGCCAGGACCAGAACTGGCATCCATATGGCGGCTTGAACTCCTAAAAATGTTCTATTCCTTAAGATTTGTTGTAGATATGTGGGTGATCAATGTATTTTTTTAAAAAATTATTTATTTTAAAGATAGGTTGAAATAGAGCTAGAGATAAACACACACACACACACACACACACAAACAGGGAGAGAGGGAGAAAGAGAGAGAGAGTCTATTCCAGCCACTGTTTCACTCCCCAAATAGCCTCAGTAGGTGGGTTGGGAAGGCCTGGCCAAAGCCTGGAACCTGGAACTCCATTCAGATCTCCCACATCGGTGCAGGGGCTCAAGTACTTGGTGTTTTTCCCCCTGATTTCCCAGTCACATTAGTAGGGAACTGGATCAAAAGGGGTGCAGCCTAGACTGCAAATGGCTGTCATAAGGGTTGCTGGCATAGCAGGTGGCAACTTAACCCACCACGCCACCATGCCAGTCTCTAAGTTTCTGATATAATCTTGGGAGGCACATTTTATTTTGTAAAATTATTTAGTATTTCTCATATTTCACAGTAAATTTTATAACAGTAAGGTTTATAAAGTTACTAATACATAAAATATAGCAATTGAAATAGTTTGTCATTTTATGAAATAATCTGATTTCAAGTTCTGTTTATATAGAGTAGACCCTTATTTCTATTTGCATGCTGATAAATCGAGAGGAACCTGAATGTTATCTTACTGATCAAAATGATGCATATCTCTAATATTGGTCTTTGAGACATTGGACAAATATCAGAATTATTGCTTGCTTTTGTAAAAGATGAGATATTTACCTTTCTTGTAGGGATAGTTGATTAGTACAGCAGGTAATTTGCCATTTGTGACACCTGCATTCCATATCAGACTGCTCAGGCTCGAAATTCCCACTGCATTCTCAATTTCAGCTTCCCATTATGGAACACCCTATGGTAAAATAGTCCTTGCCACCCACGTGGGAAACTTAGCTTGAGTTCTCAGCTCCGGGATTCAGCCTGGCCCAGATTTGGGTGTGCATTTGAAACTGAACATGCAGATAGGAAATCTTTTCTCTTTCTCTCTGCCTCCTTACCTTTCAAATAAATAGAAATTTAAAAATTTCTTATAAAGAATAAATGCAATTCTGAAGTCAAGTTTGTCTACAAACTCTGCCAAAAGACATTTGACTGTATCCACTAGGATATGACGAAAAGCATCAAGGATAATCTACCTGGTTTAAAATGCAAACACTGGATTTAGTTAAAATTTTGAGAAGTTGAATTATCCTTACAACAAACATGACAGAGGATGAAACCAAATAAAATGTGTATTTCTAGGGGCTTAACATAAATTGGGAAAATATTTGGGGACCTGTTCTTTTTCAGTACATTCAAGCTTGCATCCTGTTGAAGCTTGGCATATTACTTTTTGGAAAACTATTGCCTCTGCCAGTAATTTCCAAAAAAGTATAAATGGCATATCTCCCTTTTCTGTAGCTTCAACACATAAGGATAAGGATGGGTATTCCTTTAAGTTTCACAATTGCTGAAACCTGCTTTTATTTCCTTAATTTCTCACACTTTTTTCTTCTTTTCTTTTAAACTTCTCCTCCAACCCGATGGTAGTTGAAATCAGATATAGGTTTGTTGTTTTTTTTTTTTTTAATAATAAGTTTTTAAGAGCAAAGTTAAAGTTTCACCTAGATTTGGTACATTCTAAAACATGGCTTAGAGGTTGATGATTAAGTATTTTTTTAAAAAAAATTTATTTATTTGTTTGAGAGGCAGAGAGAGAGAGAGCCAGAGAGAGCAAGAGAGAGAGAGAGGTCTTCCATCAGCTGGTTCACTCCCCAGATGGCTAAAATGTCCAGAGCCAGGAACCAGGAACTTCTTTCTGGGTCAGGGGTGCAGGGGCCCAGGCACCTGGGCCATCTTCCACTGCTTTCCCACGCCATAGCAGAGAGCTGGATTGAAGTGGAGCAGCTGGGTCTTGAACTTGTGCTTATATGGGTTGCCAGCACTTCAGGCTGCAACTTTACCTGCTATGCCACAGCACCAGCCTGATGATTAAGTTTTAGCAAATGGAAGCTGACTAAATTATGGATATAACTTGCATATCTTCAAATATCAAGATTCAAGTATTGTGTATGTAGTAGTATATTTTCATATGTTCTGTATGTCAAGGTATTACATTCAGGTTCCTATAATTAAATGCTAGTGATTATCTGGTAACTACAAAAATTATTTGGTAATATGCACTTTTTCCTCAGAAAATAGATATTTGAAATGTGAAACTTCTTGGAAAACACATAAAGATTGATGGTTTCATGTCCTTCAGGTATAATTTCAGGTTGAAATTACTTAAGATGAATTCTACTATGTGTGATATTATGTGCTATTATTTGTATATCATGTGTATACTTAAATAATATTACATCTAAACATTTGTCATTTATATTTTAGTGCATAATCCCTCCTGATTTGTAATGGTCATTTGAAAGCATTATATGGAAAGATGAAATTTATCATGAAATCTTTTGAATATTTTCTTAGGAGGACCCAAGGAAGAAAATATTGACCAGATGGCACAACTCCAAGGGAATCTTTTAAAATGTATGTGGGGTTATGTAGTATGCATTCATTCAATAGTAACTAGAATTGGAGGCTTATAAAACTTACTGAAGAGATGAAAATATCAAGCTGATTTAAGATATTTGTGTCAGGCCGGCGCCGCGGCTCACTAGGCTAATCCTCCGCCTAGCGGCGCCGGCACACCGGGTTCTAGTCCCGGTCGGGGCGCCGGATTCTGTCCCGGTTGCCCCTCTTCCAGGCCAGCCCTCTGCTGTGGCCAGGGAGTGCAGTGGAGGATGGCCCAGGTGCTTGGGCCCTGCACCCCATGGGAGACCAGGAAAAGCACCTGGCTCCTGGCTCCTGCCATCGGATCAGCGCGGTGCGCCGGCCGCAGCGCGCCGGCCGCGGCGGCCATTGGAGGGTGAACCAATGGCAAAAGGAAGACCTTTCTCTCTGTCTCTCTCTCTCTCACTGTCCACTCTGCCTGTCAAAAAAAAAAAAAAAGATATTTGTGTCATAGACTGGCGCCGTGGCTCACTAGGCTAATCCTCCGCCTGCAGCTCTGACACACTGGGTTCTAGTCCCGGTCGGGGCGCCAGATTCTGTCCTGGTTGCTCCTCTTCCAGACCAGCTCTCTGCTGTGGCCCAGGAGTGCAGTGGAGGATGGCCCAAATTCTTGGGCCCTGCACCCCATGGGAGATCAGAATAAGTACCTGGCTCCTGCCATCGGATCAGCGCGGTGCGCCGGCCGCAGCATGTGGGCCGCAGCGGCCATTGGAGGGTGAACCAATGGCCAAGGAAGACCTTTCTCTCTATCTCTCTCTCATTGTCCACTCTGCCTGTCAAAAAAAAAAAAAAAGATATTTGTGTCACTGTGATCACCTGGAAAATTTCTTACTAGAAAGATAAAACAGTATTCTATGGTTTCTAATCCTCCTAATTAATGTGTTTATTTATTTATTCCTTTTTCTCTCAGTATATGATGCTCATTTGATATCTTCTTCTAGGTTGGCAAAGTTGGGAGGTGTTCAACTGGAATATATCTCTCTCTAGGAATATATACTTCATTTGGTTAAAGAGAGATAAGGTGATCATTAAAGCATGCCGACTGCTTATGTTTGGGGAATGAAAAATGAAAATGTTCACATGTTGATCTTGGGTAGCCTTACAAATACAAACAAATTAGAAAGTGACCTGTCACGGATAACATGATTTTCCCCAGAGAAAGCTGTTTGTGCACAACTAGCAGTGTCACAGCCCCAGAAAACAAAATATCTGTGTTTGAAAGGTATTGATTGAGGTCTTATGAAATCAAAAGCCTCACCAGTGACATTTTCCATCACCACAGGTCACCTTGTTGTGAGTCTCACCTCTTTTTATACTGACATTAAGATTTCATCCACCTATTTCATGTCTCTTCCCATTATTTAGGTGAATATATATAATCCAGAAATCTATCATATTTGTGAGTGGTAATATGTTGATGTGGCCATTGGGAATAATGGAACATATTTGTAATACTGAGTTTTCTTCCCACGTTAGTATCTCTTTTCATTTTATTGACACATCCTGAACTCTGAAAATCTAATGACACCTTATAAATCATATCCATAGTATCTGGGTAAAATTTATAAACTTCAAAAGTACGATTAGGCTATCTATGAAGTCCACAAAGAAATAAAACAAACAGCACTGATGAATGCAGTGAAAATAAAAACCAAAATAAAAAACAAAATAAACCCACGTTATCCACCTACATCTTGGGATGCCAACAAATTACTGTCTGTAATGCACTGCAGGTATTTTTTGATGAGCACAGGGATGAGTATTTGGCTGTTTATCATTTCTCCCCTACCAGTGTGACATCTCTGCTGATTACTTACATTATGGTTAATTTGCAGCTTATAATCAGTCCTAGTTTCTTAATAAACGTCTCGTTAAGTGACGGGAACTGCCATTTGCCTCTGTGTTTCCACTTCCCAGTATGGTCTGTGCACATTTTAGAAAAAAAAAAAGGCAAACAACAGGAATGGGGCTTTAGGATGTCACGTGTGTCATTTGCAGTCATGTCCTGGAGCCTCAGAGGGAGCATGCAAAGTCCATGCCCTTCACAAGGCATTGCTGCAGAGGTGGAATCTGGGATTAATCACCATGGTGCTGGTTTGTTGTCACATGGCAGACTTTGGATACCTAACTGCACTGGACAAACTAAGAAAGTGTCTGAGGGATTCTTGCCGGCGCCACTGCTCACTAGGCTAATCCTCCACCTAGCGGCACCGGCACACTGGGTTCTAGTCCCAGTCGGGGCGCCAGATTCTGTCCCGGTTGCCCCTCTTCCAGGCCAGCTCTCTGCTGTGGCCAGGGAGTGCAGTGGAGGATGGCCCAAGTGCTTGGGCCCTGCACCCCATGAGAGACCAGGAGAAGTACCTGGCTCCTGCCATAGGATCAGCGTGGTGCGCCGGCCGCAGTGCGCTGGCCGCAGCGGCCATTGGAGGGTGAACCAATGGCAAAGGAAGACCTTTCTCTCTGTCTCTCTCTCTCTCTCTCACTATCCACTCTGCCTGTCAGAAAGATAGAAAGAAAGAAAGAAAGAAAGAAAGAAAGAAAGAAAGAAAGAAAGAAAGAAAGAAAGAAAGAGTCTGAGGGATTCTAAAGTGGACAAGACATTCTGTCTCTGAGGGAGGATGATGATGGTGACAATGATGATTGACAGGTGACAACGATGATTGACCCTCTGCATTAACACATGAAGGTCACCAAAAGACCAACAGACATCTGCAGACATCAAGAAAACATGCATGCCCACCTACTTTACATAAAGCTAAAAAAGTTCCTGGGTGAAACATTGCCAGAATCTTTAAGAATCAGGGACATACTAGAAGGTCTGTGGTTTTGGTACCGGATGAAATGTGACTGTTTGAAAGGCTCTTCCTCTTGTGGCCAACATGCATGAGATGGACATGTAAAAATATAGGTGAACAGTGGCTCGGCATCCTCCATAATACTTTTTTGCTTTGTTTTGTTTTTCAGAACAACGTGCATTAAAGTATTGTTTTTAAGTGTGATTTTACAGTACAGCTGTGATACCAATATTGATCTACATAACTTGCAAGATGAACTCCTTGCAAATTAAAGTAAATGTGGTAACAGAAATAATCATACTGTAACTTAACTCCAATCCGCATAGATACAGAAGTTCAGTTGATCATACCCCAGTGATCAGATTATGGGAAAGTGAAGAGAAGCTACTCTTCTCCAGTTACAGGAAACAGAGCCTTCCTTTTCTCTGTAAGAAGTAAGGTTACATGGAGTTCTTTGAGCATATTGTTATTTTAAAAATATTTTATTAATTATTTTGCGATGACATTTTTAATATATAGAGAATCAATGTCAAGAATTTTGTAGATGCAATTCCAAGAATACATAATTTTAATTTACATCATAGACAGCGGTTTATTGGCTCACAAGTAAAAATTTACGAGACCATAGTCCAGCATGAACATAGTCAAGGGCTGCATACACTAATCAAAGGAAAAATATGCTGAAATTTAAAGATTTACTTTATTTAATTGAAAGTCACAATTACAGGGATACACAGACACACACACACACACACACACACAAAGAGAGTGAGAGAGAGAGAGATATCTTCCATCTGCTGATTACTCCACGAATGGCTGGAATGGCTGGGGCTGGACCAGGCTGAAACCATGAGTCAGGAGCTTCCTTCATGTCTTCCACATGCATGCAGGGGCCCAAGTTCTTGGGCCGTCTTTCACTGCTTTCCCCAGGACGTTAGCAGAGAGCCGGGTTAGAAGTAGAGCAGCACCGGCTGGCGCCACGGCTCACTAGGCTAATACTCCGCCTGCAGCGCCAGCACCCCGGATTCTGTCCCAGTTGCTCCTCTTCCAGTCCAGCTCTCTGCTGTGGCAGTGGAGGATGGCCCAAGTGCTTGGGCCCTGCACCCGCATGGGAGACCAGGAGGAGGAACCTGGCTGGCTCCTTGGTTTCAGATCAGCGTCGCGCACTGGCCGTGACAGCCATTTGGGGGGTGAACCAACAGAAGGAAGACCTTTCTCTCTGCCTCTCTCACTGTCTAATTCTGTCTGTCAAAAAAAAAAAAAAAAAAAAAAGCAGAGCAGCACCCAGGACACATATGGCTCCTGTATGGCATGCTGACATCACGCCTGCTCTGCCACAATGCCAGCCCCCATAAAGTGGATGTTAAAAGTAACAAAAACATTAAAAGTATACTGGTAATATAATTGCTATCAATTTACTTGAAAAATATCTAAAATATGGGGCCAATACTGTGGCATAGTGGGTAAAGCATCCCACCTGCAGTGCTGGCATTCCATATGGGCCCAGGTTCAAGTCCAACTCTGTGCTGTGGCCTGGGAAAGCAATAGAAGATGAACCAAATCACTGGGCCCCTGCACCTGTGTGGGTGACCCAGAAGAAGCTTCTGGCTCCTGGCTTCGGATTGGCGCAGCTCCAGTCATTGCAACTTTTTGGGGAGGGAATCAGTGGATGGAAGACCCACCCCCCACTCTCTGCCTCTTCCTCTCTGTAAATCTGCCTTTCAAATAAATAAGTAAATCTAGAAAAAATAAAAATATTTAAAATAAAACTTGACAAAACACTGTATTTTCAGCAAAACTATTAACACTCGGTCATTTCTTCCTCTCTACCAACTTTTTGTTTGTTTCTTCCTTTCTTTTTTATTTTTTTAAGATTTATTCATTTATTTGAAAGGCAAAATTATGAGAGAGAGGGAGGGAACCAAAGAGAGAGAGATCATCTTCCATTGGCTGGCTCACCCCTTACATAGCCGCAAAGGCTGGTGCTGGGCCAAGTTGCAGCCAGATGTTAGGAGATTCTTCAGGGACTTCCACAAGGGTGGCAGAGGCCCAGGCTCTTGGCCATCTTCCACTGCTTTCCCAGGCACATTAGGAGGAGCTGTATTGGAAATGGAGCAGCCTGGGCTTGAATTTATCACCTATATGGGATGCCAGCCCTGCAGGCAGAGACTTAACCCACTACACCACAGTGCCGGTCCCTCTCCTCTGTTTCTTTTTCTCTCCTCTCCCTCCTTCCCTTCCTTCCTTCCTTCCTTCCTTCCTTCCTTCCTTCCTTCTCCTCTCTCTCACTGGCTTTGCCTTTTAAATAAGTAAATAAATCTTTAAAAAGAAAATAAGACCAACTAATGGGACACATAGTTTTTTTTCTTTAAATATTTATTTATTTATTTGAAAGGTACAGTTACAGAGACAAAGAGAGGCAGAGAAGGAGAGAAGTCTTTCATCCATTGGTTCACTCCCCAAGTGGCCGCAACGGCTAGAGCTGTGCTGATCCCGAAGCCAGAAGCCAGGAAGGAGCTTCTTCCAGGTCTCCCACATGGGTGCAGGGGCCCAAGGACTTAGGTCATCTTCCACTGCTTTCCCAGGCCATAGCAGAGAGCTGGATCAGAAGTTGAGCAGCTGGGACTTGAATCGGCACCCATATGGGATGCTGACACTGCAGCCGGTGGATTTACCCACGACGCCACAGCACCAGCATCAGGGATTCATAGTTTTAAAATTTAAATATTTCCAGTCTCTAAGGTGAAATTACTGTAATTAGTGTTCATTATAAACTACTAAGATTCAGTATATGGCATATAAATAAGGGCCACTCCTTCAAGTAACTGTTAAATATATGTAATAATTTTGATAATTTTAAAGTTCTCATATATTTTATATCAGCATTTTGATATTACTAATCTGTTTCAAGTTTTAAAATACACTATTTAAAATTTAAGCATTCTTATAGTTACTGAATCTCATGACTTTTTAAAAAATATATCAGTCAAAATATTAATTAGCATTGCTTTAGAGTTTACCTAAAACCTACAATTTGATTTTATATACTGAGATAAATAGTATTTCTCTAGATTCTTACTTATCTTTGCTTTGCTAGATCACAAAAAGGAAGAATAAGGAGATATATTTATTGGACATCCAGCATTGTTAAGTCAGTTAATCCTCACCATAATTTTCACTATAACTTTACAATAAGGACAATTTCATTTTATAGATGAGAAAACCGATCTCAGCGGTAAGTCTGTATAACAACATAAAATGCCTCCAAACTAGGTTTCCTCATTGTTGGGATTACATCGAACAAAGATAAGCTTTAAAACAACTTACCTAATTCATTTTTGATTCTTTCTATCCATGAACATTGTTCTATTTCTCAAATATTTTAACATTTTTTGACAAATACAAATATAACATATTTATCGCTAAATATCTACACTCATTAACTTTTTTATAGTTTTGTTCCTTTTTTAAATGATACATTTTGGAATGTTTATTTTATTAACATTTATAGAAATGTGACTAATTTTTAGCATTCATCTATAAGTGCATGATAGTAAATTCTCTTATTAAATCTAATAATATATTTGTATTGTTTTGGGGCTTTACTACGTTGTTAATGAAATTGTATCTTTCTTTCTAATCTTCATGCACTTAGCTTTGTTTATATTTCACTTCAACTGAACCAAATAAACTATTAGGACAATGATGAATAAAATCATAATTACAATTTTTAGAAATATGCATATTATACCCTTGAAGAAGGAACAATTGCGAAAATAATTTCCTTTACTATGTCCCCAGATTCACAAAATTATTGGACAACACTAATCACTAGTTTCCTTAAATCACGTTGGACACAGCTGTACTTAATATACATCTAATATACATTAGATATGTCATCACTCATCATATTGCATATGGATATCATTTTCTGACAGTGAAGGATAGCTTCTTTTCTCAAAGTTGTAGATTTTTTTATCAGACTTTAGGCAGAAAAGTAGAAAGAGTGCAAGGATTCTCCGAAAAACTGTCAGGTGCTTTCACCTTTTACCAGTTTTATCTCCTAAAATATCTTGCTTCAAGAAACATAAAATAAGATGGTTTCATAGTTTCATAACCCATTATCCAAAAGTCATATGTTCTTATAAGTTTTGGCATTATAAAGATAACAATATGAATTCGCCTTAGTAAGGAAACTCCTATCGTGTGGACCTCGTTTCTGGAATCCCAGTGCTCAGAGTGAGGTTATGTGACAAAGACACCAGCCAATGTCTCTGGGTCTCTAAAGCTGGCAAAGAACAATGTGCCTGCACACGTGCAGGACAGTGGATCTGTTAACATACTTAGGACTTTCACATTGACAAGGGCCCTTGATGTAATTAACAAATTTTTATGTGGATGGAGAGAAGACCAATGGGATAGGGTAAATTATCCATGACGCCCACACTGCATTAAGGGCAGACTGAAGCACTCCTATGCCTGCCAGTGTCCCCACCTTGTCTGCGATCCATTTACCCCCCTACTTCAGCTGCTACTCTTTACTCTGATGGACTGCTGAGGGATAGCCTGTCACCTGTGGATGGGGCTAGCCTCTGGAAATGGCCCTCCTGAACCCTATCATTAACATTCAGATTCTAGTTTAAGTATTTTTTATATAAAGTAATACAGATTTGTCCCAAAGTTCTGAAATGAGAAAATTCTCTTTGGAGAGAAAAATCAGCCAATGAAATATGATATATAATTGATGTGACTTTTGAAAGCTTGTTTTCTCCACTAAGCAATAGGGACGGAATCTTGTCCTCCATGTCTTACTGTATCCTATGATTCTTAACATATTGGCTGAAATGAAATAGGAAGATTCCTGTAATTTCTTGGATGAATGAAAATCCATTATTTGATGATTGACTGAATGAATGAAGGCATAATCTGAATGGTATAAATCACCAACATCAAGTTACTGAAAACTCTTTTGAACGCATAACCAAGATATGGACTCCTATATGATTGTGAACATTTTAAATTTTACAAAACAAATGAATTCAGAGAGCATCCAATCATACACCTTATTTTATACTACTCTGAATATATCTTTAATAAACTACCAAAAATAGGAACTTATAATAACTTCCTACAATATTAAATATAATGTGAAACATGAATCTTGATCCAGGGTATGAGTTATAAATGCTAATGCACAACAAAAGAAAAAAGGCTAATCATTTACAGGAACCAATTGTTTTGTGCTAAAGAAGAATTGCAAATATTCCATTGTCTGGAAATGTTTTACAAGTATATTTTATGGATTAAATTTTTGCTATACAGTATCATCACAGTTCTGTCACATTTCAGTGTTATTGATTTGAAACAGAAGTGGATTTTGATATCATTTATTCTGGGCTATGCACTGTGTAATTATTCAAATGCTTCATTTTCATTTGGGCTTTCCTATTTGTTTTAAATGTTATTACTTGCTTCAGTGCATTTTCATTTTAGTGAACACACTGATAAATATTTCTATCAATTGCAGATGTGATTTTTGCATAAGTAACTAAAATGCTAGTACCATGGTTTAATACAATATTAGACACCACAGTATCTGCTAGCAGCAATTAGAAAGTTTGTGTGCATTTGTGTAATCATAAATGCTTTGTGGAATGGTTTAAAATGTGCTTATAATGAGTAATTTTAATGCTTCCTATCTGTCCAAAAAGCCTTAGGCACAAAGACAGAGCCGATCCTAGGTAAAATGGTGATGTGCACTAAATTTGCTTTGCATTTCTTTCATCCTTTCATCCCTGCTTTGCAAACTCATTGGCCTTGCCTCTTACTCAAGTCCCAATCAAAGTCATCCAAATCAAATGAGTATTCTAAATGCAGTTCATTCTTTGCATCATTCTTGCCTACTTCTCTTCTGTGAGACTATTCCAAATTTTCCTTCCTATTGGTTCATTGATACTGGACTGCTTTATTCACTTCTGTGATAGGTTACCAAAATTCTCTTAAGAGAATTAGAACATACCCAACCCAAAGAGGTTGAATGGTCAGCTGGTGTTACCATAGTGAAAAAGTCTTAGAGTTTCTGGGATCCAACGTGGTTATTTAACTTCTCCGCGATCCTTATGAGTTTGCTACTGACATAGCTAATTCTCTAATACAGTGAATTCTTCATTGTATTTTTACCAGTGGGAAAAAGGGAAGCAGTTTTCTTTTTATTTCTTTCTTTTTTTTTTTTTTTTTTGACAGGCAGAGTGGACAGTGAGAGAGAGAGACAGAGAGAAAGGTCTTCCTTTTGCCGTTGGTTCACCCTCCAATGGCCACCGCGGCCAGGGTGCTGCAGCCAGCACATCGCGCTGATCCGATGGCAGGAGCCAGGTGCTTTTCCTGGTCTCCCATGGGGTGCAGGGCCCAAGCACTTGGGCCATCCTCCACTGCACTCCCGGCCCACAGCAGAGAGCTGGCCTGGAAGAGGGGCAACCGGGACAGAATCCGGCTCCCTGACCGGGACTAGAACCCGGTGTGCCAGTGCCGCAAGGTGGAGGATTAGCCTATTGAGCCACGGCGCTGGCCACAGTTTTCTACATTAAATAAAAGTGAGTTGATCAAAGCAACAGAGAAACCTCCAGATTCCTTGAACAGGATCAGTTGAGCTAAGGGAAGAGCCTGTAAGTTTCCATGCAAAATCTGCTATTCATCAGGGCTGGACTGTGCATTCACCAGACACAGATTTCACTTGGAGGTTAAGCTGCTTTGGCAACCAGCAGGCTCTCCACATGCTGCTTAGTGAACGGATCTCTCTCTCTCTCTCTCTCTCTCTCTCTCATGCACATGGACGCACACAGTGGTAAAAAAGGAAAAAGCTAATTTATCTTTTTATTTTAATTTTTAAGGATTGATTAATTTGAGAGGTGGAGTTACAGAAAGAGAGAGACAGAGAGAGACAGAGAGAGACAGAAAGGGAGGTGTTCACTCCCCAAATGATCACAATGGCTGAGGCTGGGCCAACCCAAAACTGGGACTCAGGAACCACACAGGTGCAGGGGCCCAAGCACTTGAGCCATCTTCTACTACTTTCCCAGGTCATAGCAGAAAGGTGGACAGGAAGGAGAGCAGCTGGAACATGAACCAGCGCCATATGAGATGCTGGTGCCACAAGCAGAGGCTTAGCCTACTACTCCAGAGTGCCAGCACTTTATTTTAATTTTTAAGATATGTTTATTTGTTTGAATGCAGTTATAGAAAGAAAGTGCACAATTGTTCTTAAGTGTTGAAGCTTAACTGAAAAATGATCTCTGATAAATATAAGAGTGGGAATAAGAGAGGGAAGAGATGTACAGTTTGGGACATGTTCAAGCTGACTTGCCCCAAATGGTGGAGTTAGAAACCAGCCAGGGGATTCCAATTCAATCCCATCAAGGTGGCATGTACCAATGCCATCTCACTAGTCCAAGTGATCAATTTCTGTTCACAATTGATCATAATGATAGGAGTAAGAGTCAAAGGGATCACATAAACAAGACTAGTGTCTGCAAATGCTAACTGATAGAATAAAAAAGGAAGAGAACAATCCAACATGGGAAGCAGGATTCACAGCAGACTTACAGAATGTCAGATGTCCTAAACAGCACTCTGGCCTCAGAATCAGCCTTTAAGGCATTTGGATCTGGCTGAAAAGCCCATGAGAGTATTTCAGGCATGGAAAGCCAAGACACTCTGGCAAAAAAAAAAAAAAAATGACCTAAATGAAAGATCTCTGCACGTGAGATCCCAGTGGGAAGAACAGGTCATCAAAGAAGGAGGTAACTTTCTCTAAAGGCAGGAGAAAACTTCCACTTTGACTATGACCTCATCTAAATAAGATCAGAGTCGGTGAACTCAAAAGGCTTCCATAGCCTTGGCAACTCATGACAAGAGCCTAGGGTGATTACTGATGCCATAAACAAGAGTGTCAATTTGTTAAGTCAACAACAGGAGTCACTGTGCACTTACTCCTCATGTAGGATCTCTGTTCTTAATGTGCTGTACATTGTGATTTAATGCTATAACTAGTACTGAAATAGTATTTTACACTTTGTGTTTCTGTGTTGGTACAAACTGTTGAAAGCTTTACTTAATATATGCTAAATTGATCTTCTGTATATAAAGAGAATTGAAAATGAATCTTGATGTGAATGGAAGTGGAGAGGGAGTGGGAGAGGGGAGGGTTGTAGGTGGGAGGGAAGTTATGTGGGGGAAAAAGCCATTGTAATCCATAAGCTGTACTTTGGAAATTTATATTCATTAAATAAAAGTTAAAACAAAAGAAAGAAAGGGAGAGAAGGAGAGAGATCTGTAATCTAGAGTTTCACTCCCAAATGGCCATTGTGGTTGAAGTTGTGCCAGAACAAAGCTGGTGCTGGGAACTTCTAGGTCTCCCATATGGGTGCAGGGGCCCAACTACTTGGGCCATCTTTCATTGCTTTCCCAGGCACATTAGCAGAGAGCTGGATCAGAAACGGGGCATCTGGGACTTGAACCAGCACTCATACGGGATTGCATTGCAAGTGGCAGCTTAACCTGCTGTGTCATAAAGCTGACCCTGAGTTTCTCTTTAGAAAAAATCAAAGGCAGAGAGAGAGAGAGAGAGAGAGAGAGAGATCCCTCCTGTAGGTCACTTCCTAAAGGATTTCATTGTCTCAATAGCTAGAGCTAGGTCAGACCAAAGTTGTGAGCTGGTCACTCAATTCAGGGCTGATACATGGGTGGTGAGAACCCAATGACTTGGGTCGTCACTACTAACAGGGCCCATAGTAGTAGGAGCCTGGATTCAGCAGGTGGAACCAGATATTGAATCCAGGTACTCCAACATAGAATAAAGCTGTGTTATATGTCAGTGCAAATGCCTCTCTCAGGCTCTATTTTTTTTTTGTAATGTCTATATGTTTTTGAAAGCCAAAGCAAGAGAGAGATGGACAGAGAGAGACAAGAGAAATCTTCCATTTATTGGTTTACTCCTCAAGTGCTCCTCAACAACTGAAGTTTGGCCAAGTCAAAGCGAAGAGCCTGTAATTCCAGGAAGGTCTCCCATGTTAATGGCAGGAACTCAGGTACTTCACCCATCATCCTCCGACTCTCAGCTTGCACATTAGCTGGAAGATGGACGGCAACTACAGGAAGGACTTGAACCCAGACACTCATTGGGGGTGCTGGTGTCCCAAGTGCTGGTTTTACTGGTTACAACACAGTGCCAGCCCTGGTTTCTCTTATTTTTGACAGTCCTTTATAAATTAGGAATTTGCAAACCAAAACTTGAACACTGAAAATGCATATTTATTCAAATAAACATTGATAATATCACAAATAGCAAAATAGCAAGCTGGTGCCAATTATTTAATTTTCACGCACTAATGATTACATTTACATAATGACTCCTGGATAGTGACGATGACGAAAAGGTCATGAGAATTGATAATACTTAAATATGTTCAAGATTAACAGCTGAAGAGAGTAAAATAGACCTAAGAATTGCATAGCAAACAAGAGCAACAAAAAGTCAACAAGTCAGGCTGGTGTTTGACATAGTGGTTGAGATGCTAGGAACTCCTCCATCCCATATCAGAGTGCCTGGCTCCAGACCTACCTATTCTGATTCATATTTGGTTTCCTGCTGATGTGTACCCTGGGAGGGAAAAAGTGATGGTTCATGAACTTGCACTCTGCCACCCATATGGGAGACCTGCATGGAATTCCTGGCTCCTGACCTCAGGCTTACCCAGCCTTTTCTGTTCTTGACATTTGGGTAGTGAATCAACAGCCGGATGATAGATATCTCTCTCCCAACCCTCCTTTCAAATGAAGTAAAATTTTTGTTCAAAAAATTATTTTAAAAAATTTGCCAAAGTCTATGCTTACCAAGTTTCTGGCTTTGCTCTGTGTAACTTCCATGCATTATCACATGCTATTTCCAATAAAAGCCATAGCATAGACATTATTAGTATTTTCATTTTTAAAAAGAGATTTATTTATGTATTTGAAAGTCAGAGCTAGAGAGAGAGAGAGCGAGACCCTCCCCAGGTGGCTGCAAAGGCCAGGATTGGGCCAGGCCAAAGCTAGGAGCTTCTTCCTGGTCTCTCATATGGGTAGCAGGGGTCCAAGTACTTGGGCCATGGTCTGTTGTTTTCCCAGGCCATTAGCAAGGAGCTTGACTGGCAGTGGATCAGCCTCTGGGATTCGCACTGGCACCCTTCTGGGATGCTGGTGTCTCGGCTGCACCTTCTGGGATGCTGGTGTCTCGGCTGCAGCTCTACCTGCTTTGCCACAACTCGGACCCTTATGATTTTCATTTTACAGCTGAGGAAACCAAAGCAAAAATTTATTAATTAACCTGAAGAAATTGACACATGGCAGTGGAGGTAAGATTTGAGCCTAGCATTTATGGCTTTAAACTGTAGAATTAAACACAGGGATATAGAGCTAATAATGTTGAATTTTTAACCTTGAGGAATATTGGAAAAGTGCTAACAATATATATAAAATTGTCCTAAAAACATGGAATACTATTTAGCCTACATATTGTAAAGTACTATTTAGCATAAATATTGTAAAATGCATATGGCTAGGCAAATTATTGTAGCTTTGAAACATCATGCAGGTTGCACAAAGTATATCAGATACTCCTTAATTTTCTTTACTAATCAGCTCTCCAACCTTTCTACAAATCTAGGTAATGATTAAATTTGCCAGATTTTAAAATCATACTCTTAATAAATCTAAAAATATCATTGAAAAAATCATATTCTTTATAATTTTTGTTTCTTGTTTCTTTCATTCAACATTAAATATGTACATATTTAATTACTCCAAATCCATGTAGCAGTATGCATTCCTTGATTTCTATGCACTATTCCATGGCTTCAATGTGTCATGATGTATACATCCGTTCTGTATGAGAAGACTATTAGCTTATTTCTGAGTTGTGTCTAAGAAGGAAAATGTGGCTATGAACTTTCTTGCTCACATGCATTTGAGCACATATGTAAATATGTAAACTTCCTCAAGAATCATCTGGAAATGCCAATAGAAATTGCACACCTTTCATGAGCAGTGTTCAACTGCTTTTCAATTATTTTACATGTGCAGTCCCAGTAACAGCACAGTGAAGTTCCAGTTGCTTCTCTTATCCAGTGACTTGTTTTATTCTTTGTCTCTTGATTGTGTCATTAAACTAATAATTCTCCTTTAATTTGTTCAAATATATATCTTTGTAAGTTGTTGAGATTTTAGAGCCATTTCTTATAACAAATCCTATGCTGAGAAATGTAATGATAGTAAAATTGAAAATAAAGAAAAATTCAGCACAGGTTTACTGGATTGGGGCATGGCATCACTTCCGCCTGCTCACCCCACTGCTGTTGGCTTTGGATAGAATGTCAGAGACTACACCAACCTGACTCCAAATGTGCTCAACAGCTTGACTTTTGCTGCTTGGTGCTCCACCATGAGACAAGTACTTCTTCTGTAGCCAGAACCTTATCAGCTGAGACCATCCGCAAAATAAGAGAAGTAGATTGAACTCAAACTGATAGCTTGGAGCCAATATGGGGACTCCATGCTAGTGACTTCCGGCTGAACCCAAGATCCATCAGTTCAGCCTGAGCTTACTTGCAAGTCTGCAAACACAAAATAAATTCTTGTGGTTGCAAGCTTTCTGGCAGAGGCTGTTGATTTCCTAACCACGTACTTCAGGTTTTAAGAATTCAGAAGCCGGCGCCGCGGCTCACTAGGCTAATCCTCTGCCTGCGGCGCCGGCACACCAGGTTCTAGTCCCGGTCGGGGCGCCGGATTCTGTCCCGGTTGCCCCTCTTCCAGGCCAGCTCTCTGCTGTGGCCAGGGAGTGCAGTGGAGGATGGCCCAGGTGCTTGGGCCCTGCACCCCATGGGAGACCAGGAAAAGCACCTGGCTCCTGGCTCCTGCCATCGGATCAGCGCGGTGCGCCGGCCGCAGCGTGCCAGCCGCGGCGGCCATTGGAGGGTGAACCAACGGCAAAGGAAGACCTTTCTCTCTGTCTCTCTCTCTCACTGTCCACTCTGCCTGTCAAAAAAAATTTAAAAAAAAAGAATTCAGAGAATTCTCACCAGCTCTTCATCTGCAGGCTCTCTATGAGATGGAATATGAACTCAGTGCCTACACGCAGGGAGAATTAATACTCCTGAGAGCATCTTTTACAAAGATGGTTCTTCTATAATTTTTTAGTAATTCCCATATATACATTTATGAATCCATATATACATATATGAATACATACAATTTTGAATTATGCATAAGAGTTGCTATGAACTTTATAACATTAGTTTATGTATTTTATATTATTTATAACATGTTTATTTATAAGTATAAAGGTAATTATATTTAAATTTTAAATCATATCATCCTACAGATGCTCATTCAACCCTTAGGACAAAGATGATGATGAATCAAAAAGAGGACTGAGTAAGAAATGATAGAAAAATAGTCAGCCTACATAGAGCAGTGACACAGAACCCAGAAGAATAGTGCATTTCGAAGGGGGTTGATAGCAATGCTTGAAGCATGGTAAAGGTGTGTTAGGAGAGAACTGAAGGCTAAGCATTATAGAGCCAATATGGCTGTCAGTCATGACTGTATTTTGAGATGATGCATGCAATTTATAAAAACAGAAGCCTGCTTTCAATGAGTTTTACAGGAGATGAAAGGTAAAGAAGTACAGACAGTGAAAATGGTTTGAAGTTTAAATTAGCATTTCTGAAACTATAAACTATCTATGAACCATGTAAACCACATACAGCCATGAAATTCATTAGCACAGCACTATCCAATATAGATATTCTATGAGCTGAATTTAGATAACTTAAAATTCTCTAAAAGTCTCATTAGAAAGTAGAAACCAGTGAAATTAGAAAAATATATTTAACTTACTATTTCTAAAGTATTACAACTTCAAAATGGAATCAATGAGAAACATTTTGCAGAGTATTTTTCATTGTAAATCTTTAAATTTGGGTGTATTTACATTCACATACATATCAATTCAGATTAGTAGTATTTCAACAATTCAATATTTGTATGTGGTCAGTAGCTACTATATGGTCTCAGTGATAAACACGTTCAAACAATTCACAAATTCTGTTATAAAGGAGAAAAATCTTTATCAGTTTGGCAGTGGGCTAAATGGAAGAATTAATCTAGAAAAACTCTGGGGAATATGTTGACTGTTCAGAAGCCAGATAATAGCTAATTTCCTGTCATGTTTCAGAGAAGAGATACAGTAATTTATAACCTCAGAAATACTGATGTGTGAATTATTCAAGAAAAAGTATTATCAATGACAGATTATGTATTTTATTTCAAAATAGACTGAAAACTGTCATTTGTATACACTAAAGCTTTAAATGCACTGCTTAAGTGTCATGTTTTGCATATATAACAAATGAGCATCAAATTGCCATTCTCTGAAGTGGACAGAGTAGCTTGTGGGTGTATTGTCTTATCTAATTTCTTGTGAATGTATTGTAAAACAAAAACCTACAGCTATGGTTTTGAAATGTAATCAAGCACTTCCAAAGTACATCTAGGAACATACATAGACATTGATTGATTACTCTTAAAATTTAAGTGCCAGTTTTTTTATTATTTTTAAAGATTTATTTATTTATTTGAAAGGCAGAGTTACAGAGAGGCAGCAGCAGCAGAGAGAGAAATCTCCCATCCTCTGGTTCACTCCCCGGTTGGCTGCAACAGCCAGAGCTGTGCCATTCTGAAGCCAGGAGCCAGGAGCTTCTTCCAGGTCTACCACACGGGTGCTGGGGCCCAAGGAATTGGGCCATCCTCCACTGCTTTCCCAGGCCTTAGCAGAGAGCTGGATTGAAAGTGGAGCAGCCAGGACTCAACCCAGCACCCATATGGGATGTTGGCACTGCAGGCAGCGGTTTTCCCATTACGCCAGAGTTCTACCCCCCCACCAATGGTTTTAATATTATCCCAAATCCATGAAACAACTATGGAAAAGCAAAAGCAAAAATAAATTGTTCTGATTAAGAAATTAACACACAATTATTCTTAGGTGTTTAAATTTAACTGAAAAGTGATCCCTGTTAGGAATTTGGAAAACATTATGCTGAGTGAAATAAGCCAATCCCAAAGGGACAAATACCACATGTTCTCCCTGATAGGTGACAACTAACTGAGCACCAAAAAGGAAACCTGTTAAAGTGAAATGAACACTATGAGAAATGGTGACTTGATCAGCCTTCGCCCTGACTGTTGATGAACAACTTAATATGTTATCCCTCTTAGTATTTTTTTTGTTTGTTCTACTTAATACTTTTGGTTGAATACTGTAATCAATACACAGTTATTCTTAAGTGCTGAAACTTAACTGAAAAGTGATCACTGTTAAATATAAGAGTGGGAATAAGAGAGGGAATAGATGTGCAATTCGGGACATGCTGAAGCTGACTTACCTCAAACGGCAGAGTTGGAAACATACCAGGGGATTCCAATTCAATCCCATCAAGGTGGCATGTACCAATGCCATCTCACTAGTCCCAGTGATCAATTTCTGTTCACAATTGATCATAATGATAGGAGTAAGAGTCAAAGGGATCACATAAACAAGAATAGTGTCTGCAAATATTAGCTGATAGAATAAAAAAGGGAGAGAACAATCCAACATGGGAAGTGAGATACACAGCAGACCCATAGAATGGCAGATGTTCTAAACAGCACTCTGGCCTCAGAATCAGCCCTTAAGGCATGCAGATCAGGCTGAAAAGCCCATGAGAGTATTTCAGGCATGGAAAGCCAAGACAATCTGGGAAAAAAAAAAAAAAAAAAAAAAAAAAAAACCTAAGTGAAAGATCTCCATGAGTGAGATCCCAGTGGAAAGAATGGGTCATCAAAGAAGGAGGTACTTTTCTCTGAAGGGAGGAGAGAACCTCCACTTTGACCATGGCCTTGTCTAAAAATGATCAGAGTCGGTGAACTCAGGGGGCTTCCATAGCCTTGGGAGCTCATGACAAGAGCCTAGGGTGATTACTGATGCCATAAACAAGAGTGTCAATTTGTTAAGTCAACAACAGGAGTCACTGTGCACTTACTCCTCATGTAGGATCTCTGTCCTTAATGTGCTGTACATTGAGATTTAATGCTATAACTAGTACTCAAACAGTATTTTTCACTTTATGTTTCTGTGTGGGAGCAAACTGTTGAAATCTTTGCTTAATGTATGCTAAACTGATCTTCTGTATATAAAGAGAATCAAAAATGAATCTTGATGTGAATGGAAGGGGAGAGTGAGTGGGAAAGGGGAGGGTTGCGGGTGGGAGGGAAGTTGGGGGGGGGCCATTGTAATCCATAAGCTGTAGTTTGGAAATTTATATTCATTAAATAAAAGTTAAAAAAATGAAAAATAAAGAAGCATGAGATGAAGTGGGTGTCAACAACTTGCAGTGTCCAAAACATTTGCATTCTTCTTAAATCAAAGATAGGTCATCAAGGGAAATGTTCTCTCTGATTGAAAGTGTCTATTGTTAGGGCTATTTGTATGGAAAGTGAGGAATTTGTCTTTGTAAAAGCATTCCTATAAGCCTTTGGAGTTTCTAGGAATCAACAATGGAAATCAAAGGTGATAATAATCTAGGATTCTCAGGTTTATCACACACACACACAAAAAAAAAAAAAAAAAAAAAAAAAACAAGAAGCATCTAGAGCACATACTGACACACAAAACAAACAAAAATTAATTTTTTTACCTGAAATTCCAATTTAACTGGGTGTCCTGTATTTGATCTGGCAACCTATATTAATCCCACACCTTTTGAAGTAATCAGAAATGTATTTTCCCCATCATTTCCCCAATGCTGAAGACGTTTCCCCTGGGAGGTTGTGAGATTCATGCTACTCTAACTAAGTCACAATTCTTCCACCAGCTGTCATAGCATTCTGCTCACTTCTCCGTCCTGCATGGGACTCAGTTGACAGGAACCTCAGCTTTCCTGCTCCTTTAACTTTGCCGAATGTATAGCTCCTTCTCCTAGTAGCCCAGTCTC
Source organism: Oryctolagus cuniculus (assembly GCF_964237555.1). Taxonomy (NCBI): domain Eukaryota; kingdom Metazoa; phylum Chordata; class Mammalia; order Lagomorpha; family Leporidae; genus Oryctolagus; species Oryctolagus cuniculus. Next base: position 94,600,981 of record NC_091444.1, on the reverse strand, counting down.
CCTCTTGGACTCATGATAGAGATTTACAATGCACACATCCGCTTAGTTGTTAATATGTTCTCCATAGTCAGTGAAATTATTATATTATCTAGTAGTGATCCATAAAATTTTTAAAAGATTCATTTATTTACTTGAAAGGCAGAGTTACAGAGAGGCAGAGGCAGAGAGGCAGAGAGGGAGAGAGAGAGAGGGAGAGAGAGAGAGAGAGAGAGAGAGAGAGAGATCTTCCACCCACTGGTTCACTCCCTAAATGGGAGTGAGCTGGGCAGATCTGAAGCCAGGAATCACGAAATTCTTTCAGGTCTCCCACACGGGTGCAGGACCCCAAGCACTTAGGCCATCTTCTACTTTGACTTAGGCTTTTCCAGGCCCCAGCAGGGAGCTGGATTGGAAGAGGAGCAGCTGGGAATCAAAACGGAGCCCATATGAGATGTGAGCACTGCAGGTGGTGAGTTTACCCACTACACCACAGCACTGGCCCACCATCCATAAGCTTTTTTTTTTTTTTTTTTTTTTTGACAGGCAGAGTGGACAGTGAGAGAGAGAGACAGAGAGAAAGGTCTTCCTTTGCCGTTGGTTCACCCTCCAATGTGGCCGCCGCGGCCAGGGCGCTGCGGCCAGCACATCGTGCTGATCCGATGGCAGGAGCCAGGTGCTTCTCCTGGTCTCCCATGGGCCATCCTCCACTGCACTCCCTGGCCACAGCAGAGCTGGCCTGGAAAAGGGGCAACCGGGACAGAATCCGGTGACCCGACCGGGACTAGAACCCGGTGTGCCGGCACCACAAGGCGGAGGATTAGCCTAGTGAGCCGCGGTGCCAGCCCATCCATAAGCTTTTAAAAACAAGACCATGGAGGATCAGAGAGGGATTTGGTTCACTGATTAGGATGCCAACTTTCAGCTATTGTGAATCCTAGGAAGTAGCAAAGATGGCTCACTACCCTCATGGGGGAACTGGATTGACTTGCCAGCTTCCAACTTCTACGCAGCGCATTCCCAGCCATTGTAGATGTCTGGAGTGTGAACCAGCAAGTACACTCACTCTTCTCTCTCTCTCTCTCTTCTTTCCACCTTCTCCTCCCTGCCTTTACTTTAAAAAATTAGTAAGACCACAGGATACTTTTAAGGATTCTACACTAGGTGAAAATTCACATAACTTAGTGTGGAAAATAAATGCAATTTGTCTAAATAGGGTGGAAATACTTGTCAATAGAAAAAGAACCGAGAAGGGTCATTATGATACTTGAATACAATTTCTTTCCCCAAGGAGGATGTGCTGAGCAGTGGGGAACCAAGTATCTTTTTTGCATGTTTTCTGGTAATATTTCTTCATTTCCTTTACATATTTTAATGTAATCAGTACAATTCACATCTGCATAGCAATCAAATTATCTATCAACATAATCCAATGAAATGCTGAAGAGCCAAATAATCAAATTCAGGTTAATATTAATTGCTCTATCTCTGCACCTGGATTCAGAAAAGAAAAAGAAAAACAGCAACAATAAGAGATAATAAATATTCACTAACTATTAAATAATTATTGTGACATTTTGTAGTTGGCCAAACATGTTTCTTTCAGGTTTGTTTGAATACTTTAACCTGGAAAGTTGAGCCTTTTTTTTTTTTTTTTTTTTTTTGCTGTGTGTTGTATCTTTTCTATCAAGAATCTCTCCAATATAAATTTGTTACACCTGTCAATTAAATTATAATTTCATTATAAGCAAAAAATGAGTCACATCAATATAAAGTAAGGAAAAGTTGGAAATCCTTAATTCTTAATGTTTTGTTTGACATTAGTCAACTTTATTATGAAATTTTAGTTCAGAATCTCCTTATTTTAAAAAATTTGGAGTTAACAATTTTCATTTATTGAACAAGTAAATAATATTAAACATGATAAAACAATTAAATTGTTTATAAATAATTAGATAGTGTACCAAAAGGTTGCTGTTGACAAGTAGTTAAATTTTTTTTTTTTTTTTTTTGGACAGGAAGAGTGGACAGTGAGAGAGAGAGACAGAGAAAAAGGTCTTCCTTTTCCGTTGGTTCACCCTCCAATGGCCACCGCGGCCAGTGCGCTGTGGCCGGCGCACCGCGCTGATCCGATGGCAGGAGCCAGGTGCTTCTCCTGGTCTCCCATGGGGTGCAGGGCCCAAGCACTTGGGCCATCCTCCACTGCACTCCCTGGCCACAGTCGAGAGCTGGCCTGGAAGAGGAGCAACCGGGACAGAGTCCGGCGCCCTGACTGGGACTAGAACCCGGTGTGCTGGCGCCGCAAGGTGGAGGATTAGCCTAGTGAGCCGCAGCGCCTGCCACATGTGGTTAATTTTTAACAGTGATAGTATGTGATTCAAAATTAATATAAACATTGTACAGACATTATTTCAGCCACTGTTTATAGCATAGACTAGGAAGAAACAAAATGAAGAAAATAAGGAATTCAATGAATCTAGATATAAAGCTGAATTTTAATTTTTGCATTTTTAAAGTAAAATATTTTGGGGCTGGCAGCACCGTGGGTCATTTGGTTAATCCTCTGTCTGTGGTGCTGGCATCCCATATGGGCACCAAGGTCTAGTCCCAGTTGCTCCTCTTCCAGTCCAGCTCTCTGCTGTGGCCCTAAAGGGCAGTGGAGGATGGCCCAAGTGCTTGGGCCTCTGCACGTACATGGGAGACCAGGAGGAAGCACCTGGCCCCTGGCTTCAGATCAGTGCAGTGCCAGCCGTAACCACCATTTGGGGGTGAACCAATGGAAAAGGAAGACCTTCCTGTCTCTCAGTCTCACTGTAAATAACTCAAATAAAAAAAGAATAAAAAAGGAAGAGACCATTTAAAAAATAAAGGAAAAATTTTAATTACTTAATAAAGTTCCCCACAAACAGAAAGAGTTTAATTAATATTCAGCTTTTCATCTGTATAGAAACTTATAAAAGCTGAATACAATTTTTAACTATATCAATGATGCTATTTTTCATTTTTACTCAGGTCTAATTTCCCTTAGAAAATTCCACACATCCTGATTGCACAACATTATGAATTTTCACATAGAATAAACCCAAGTAACCAATATAAGATGAAGGAGAGCCGGCGCCGCGGCTCACTAGGCTAATCCTCTACCTTGCGGCGCCCACACACCAGGTTCTAGTCCTGGTCGGGGCGCCGGATTCTGTCCCGGTTGCCCCTCTTCCAGGCCAGCTCTCTGCTGTGGCCAGGGAGTACAGTGGAGGATGGCCCAGTGGTTGGGCCCTGCACCTCATGGGAGACCAGGAGAAGCACCTGGCTCTGCCATCGTTTCAGCGCGGTGCGCTGGCCACAGCACGCCAGCTGCGGCAGCCATTGGAGGGTGAACCAATGGCAAAACGGAAGACCTTTCTCTCTGTCTTTTTCTCTCTCACTGTCCACTCTGCTTGTCAAATAAATAAATAAATAAATAAATAAAAAAGATAAAGGAGAACATCTGCCTCATGTTCACAGGCTCCTGTGCAACTCTTTCTGGTGATTAACCCTATGTACTCAAGACTGATCACTATGTTGGTCTATATCACCATACACAAAATTTGTTAGTTTTTGAACATTATGCTCTATGAGCTCTGCTGCCTCTCTTTCATTTAACATTATATGTAAAAATTCATCCACATCCATTATTTTATGAAATGGTAGTAATATTTTATAGATTCAATTTTGAAAGTGAGAAAATTGTAGAAATTGAAATTCTAATCATAATTCACAGAAGTAACATTTCAAGTGATTAAAATATAAGGCAAGTCAGGCCTGGTGCTGTGGTGCAGTAGGTTAATCCTCTCCATGCAGCACGGTTAGCCTTATGGGCGCTGGTTTGGTCCTGGCTGCTCCACTTCCACTCCAGCGCTCTCCTGTGACCTGGGAAAGCAGTACAAGATGGCCCAAGCACTTGGGTCTCTGCACCCGTGTGGGAAATCTGGAGGAAGATACTGGCTCCTGGCTTCGGCTCTGCTCAGCTCAGCTCCGGCCCTTGAGGCCATTTGGGGAGTGAACCAGCAGATGGAAGACCTTTTTCTCTGTCTCCCCCTCTCACTATCTGTAATTCTGACTCTCAAATAAACAAATAAATAAATAAAATATAAGGCATGTACACAAAAGGATTAATATTCCTTAAATGAAATAGTAAAGCAAAAATACCAATCAAGTATCAAGTTTAGTAATTTAGAACACAAGGATGGGTGCAGCAAGTTAAGCTGCTTGTGATGCCAGCATCCCATTTCAGAAGGCCTCTTTGAGCCTTGGCTGCACTGTTTCAAGTCCAGTTTCCTGCTAATACACCTGGGAAAGCATTCATTTTCATCACTAAGTAATTTGTATTTTCTAAAAAGTGCTTTTTTTTATTGACAAAATTTTAAGTGATATATTTATTCATATGAAAGGAAGAATAATGAGGGAAGGGGAAAGGAGAGGAGAGCAGAGCAGAGAAGGGAGGGAGAGAAAGAGAGAGAGAGAGAGAGAGAGAATGAGAGAATGAACATTTTCCATTCCAGGGTTTGTTCCCCAAATGACTGCAATGACTGTGTTGGTTCAAGCTCAAGCAAGGAGCCTTGGGCTCCATCTGGAACTCTCTAGGTCCCCAAGTACTTGAACCTTCTTCCACAGATTTCTCCAGCACATAAGCAGCGAGCTTGGTGAAAGGAAGAGCAGATAGGAATCGGCAGGAGCTCAAGTATGGTATGCTAACATCTCAGGTAGCATCTTAGGTCACTGTGCAACCATGCTGGCCTATTTAATAAGAACTTTTCAGTCAAAAAAAAAAAAAAAAACACAACAACTTGAGGATTCCAAGATGGGTGAATGGGGAAATGATATGCTGATTTTGACCAGTGAAACATAGCAGGGAAAAAAGTAGAGGATAGTATATTCCCAGAGAAGAGTTGGAGAGAAGTTTGCATGGAAACTCTACAGAAAGAAGAAGAACCCCATGGGGCAGTGTGGAAAGTGCAGACGTGCAGCAATGAGCAGGAACACCATCCAAGATCCCCACCATTGGATGCTGGAGGAGATGCCATTTTCCAAGTGCAAGGTGAGGGAAGACTATGGCAAATAGCACCACTGGTAATATTGCCTGAGGGAGAGCCTTGTGGACCACACTATCTTTGAGTCTAGCCTAGAGCCCTAATAGCAGACAGGGAACCCCCAATCCAGCTAAGGAAAAGCACATTTCTTTCTCCCCATCCCCAACATGGGTGACCAACAACCAGAGGGGAAAAGATGCTGTCTTTACATAAGAAGAGGCTGTGGTAGCTCTTGCAAGTTCTACCAGAGGATTTTTACCAAATGTAAAAACCACATTTCTCACTGCCATTGAATAGGCTGGGAGGGTTGACAGGGTTCTGGGCAGTCACTTAGAATTGTGAGGCATCCACATCCTCTCAACCTATGACATGCTCTGGGGCTCAGACCCACAAGCAGCTAACCCTGGAAATGACTCTGCTCTGTCCATGGACAAGATAAGCTTTCAGAATAGAGAGAGGATCCTCTGATCCTTGTGACTATGGGAGCCTTGCATGCTGTGTCTGTTGAACCCCCGTGACACCATAGTAGGGTGTGGGGTTTAGATGGGTCTTTGGGTAATCATTGTGTCTGGTATTAGATACTCAGAGTTCCCAGACTGTCTGGGGTGGCTCATCTCAGAGAGATCTGTGCTCACCCTGAGAACTAAACAGATACTTTGTGTGGATCATGCACCAGTGTGGGCAAAGGTTGTACCCACTGCTGGATAACTCCAGGAATTGATCCCCTTGTAAGTCAGGAAGTGAGGTTGTGATTATGCCAACAGGCATGATCATAGCCTCCCCACTGCTGGCAATAGAAGAGATCTACCAAGCCCAACATAGGTGCCCTCCTGGAATCTTGCCTCATCCCTATGAATTGACAAGTGCCCCTGGGTACTAACTGAAGGGACAGATACCCAATAAGCCACAGAGGCAGAGCTGAATGATAAAAAGTAGCAATAGAGTAAGACAAAAAGTGTTTCCAAAAATGTCTAAAACTGAGGCAGAAATACAAGAAATAAGAACATGGAAGACAGAAGAAAGAATATTCAAGCTAGAGTATAAATCTTTGGAAATAGATTTTAAAAAGAATGAAAGAAAAAGAAAAAATAAAAGCATTGTTCAAGATTTATGGGATATTCTCAAATGTCCCAACATGTGGGTATTAGGAGTTCCTGAAGATGTAGAACGAGAGAATAGATTAGAAAGGTGTATTCAATGAAACAATTACAGAAAACTTCCCTAAGTTGGAGGAAGAAAAGAATATCCAAGTACTAGAGGCATGTAGAACTCCTAATAGACAGGACTATAAAAGATCTTCACCATGTCACATTGTAGTCAAACTTCAAATAGTAAAACATAGAGAAAAGATTATAAGATGTGCATGAGAAAATGTCAGATTACTTTCAGAGGATCCCCAGTTAAACTCACAGCTAACTTCTCATTAGAAAACTACAGTCTAAGAGAGCATGGAGTGAAATATTCCAAGTTTAAAAGAAAAAAAGTGTCAAGCCAGAAATTGTACTTTGCAAGACTCTCATTTATGAGTGAAGATGAAATAAAGACCTTCAATAACAAAGGGAAATTGAAAGGATGTGTCACCACCCATCCAGCCTTACAAATGATGCTTAAGGATGCACTGCACAGAGAAACACAGAAAGATAGTCATATTATGAAAGAATGTGAAAGGAGAGTCTCCTAGTAAAAGTACAAAGGAAATCCAAAGTAAACAATAAGATTATTTATAGAAAAATGGAAGGAAAGAGAAATTAGTTATCAATAGTAATCTTGAATATAAATGGCCTAAATCCCAAAATTTAAAGACTGATTGGATTGAAAACAAGACCTATTTGCTATCTACAAGAAACACACCTTACCAACAAAGATACGCACACAGACTGAAAGTGATAATGGAAATAAAAAAAGAGCTGTTGTAGCCATCCTAATACCTGAAAATATAGAAGTTAACACAAAACTGTTCAAAGAGTCAAATAAGGGCATTATGTATTGATTAAGGGATCATTTCAACAGAGAAGATATTACTATAATAAGTGTACATGTAACCAATGCCAAGGTGCCTGGCTATATAAAATAAATGTTAATGGATCTAAATGGAGAGATACACTCCAATCCAATAGTAACAGGGAAATAATTCAATACTCCATCTTCATCAATGGACAGATCAACTAGACAGATAATTATTGAAAAAATAGTAGTGCTAATAATCTTATGGATCTAACTGATATACAAAGAATATTTCTTATCACAGTTGAGGAACAGACATTGTTTTCATCAGTGTATAGAGTGTTTTCTACGATAGACCATATTCAAGTTTTAAATCTAGTCTCAGCAAATTCAAAAAAATTGAAATCTTATCATGTGTCTTTTCTGACCACAATGGAATGAAACTGAAGTTTAACAACTAAAGAACCTCTAGAAAATACAAAAACACATGAAAACTGAACAAAATATTGAATGAACAATGGGTCACTGAAGAAATCAAAAGGAAATAAAAAAAATTCCTGGAAACCAATGAAGGTGACAATACAACATATCAAAATTTACAGGATACAACAAGAGCATTGCTAAGAGGAAAGTTTATCGCAATTAATGCCAATACAAGAAATTGAAAAGGAATCAAATAAATTTCAATGTATCTCAAGGACCTAGACAAATAGCAATAAACCAAATCAAAAGTTAATAGGAGGAAAGAAATAATTAAATTAGAAAAGAAACATACAGAATTGTAAAAAAAAAAAATACAAAAGATCAGCGAAATAAAGAGCTGGTGTCTTGAAAAAAATAAAGAAAATTGATGCACCAAGAAAAGAGGGAAATTACTGAAATCAATAAAATCAGAAATGAAAAAGGATATGAGATGTAATGACAGATATTACAGAAATAAAAAGAATCATCAGGGGTCGTCACTGTGGTGCAGTATGTTAATCTTCCAACTACAGTTCTGGCATCCCATATGGGTGCTGGGTCTAATCTCTGCTGCTCCTCTTCTGATCCAGCTCTCTTCTGTTGCTGGGAAAGCAGTAGAAAATGGACCAAGTGCTTGGGCATCTGCACCCATGTGGAAGACCTAGATGAAGCTCCTGGCTCTGGATCAGGGCAGCTCCGATCATGGCAACCATTTGGGGAGTGAACCAGTGGATGGAAGACCTTTCTCTGTGTCTTTCCCCTTTGATGTCTGTAAGTCTAACTCTCAAATAAATAATAAATAAAAACTTCTTTAAAAAAAGAATTATCAGGGATTACTACAAACAGCTATATGCTAACAACCCGGAAACCTAGAAGAAATGGATAGATTCCTGGATCCATACAATTTACCAAAATTGAGACATGAAAACCTAAACAGGCCAATAACCAAGACAGAGATTTAATTATTAATAAAGGTCCTCCCAACAAAGAAAAGTCCTGGACCTGATGGCTTAACTGCTGAATTCTACCAAACATTTAAAGAAGAACTAATTCCAATTCTTATCAAACTATTCAAAACAATTGAAATAGAAGGAATCTTCTCAAATTCCTTCTAAGAAGCCAGCATCATTTTAATTCCAAAACCAGAAAAAGTTACAACAAATAAATAGAACTATAGACTAATATCACTGATGTATATAGATGCAAAAATCCTCAAGAAAACAATAGCTAATCAAATCCAACAACACATCAGAAAAGTCATTCACACATACCAAGTGGGATTTATCCCAGATATACAGGGATAGTTTAACATATGCAATTCAATAAATGTGATACATCACATTATGAAACAAAAGATGAAAAACCATATGATTATCTCAATAGATGCATAGATAAGATTGAATAAAATACAATATACTTTAATGATAAATATTTTAATAGAATTGGATATAGAAAGAATATTTCTCAACACAATCAAGGCTACATTATATACAAAATAACCACAGACAGTGTCATATTGAATGGAGGAAAAATTGGAAGAATTTCCACTGAGATCTGGAACCAGACAAGGATGCCCCTTTCACCATTGCTATTCAATATAGTCATGAAAGTTTCAGCCAGAGCTAATAGGTTAAAAAAGAGAGAAAGAAAGAGATCAAAGGAAAGGATGAAGTCAAATTATCCTTGGTTGCAGATGACATCATTCTATATATAGTGGAACCAAAAGGCTTCACTAAGAGATTATTAGAATCATAGAAAAGATTTGGAAAATTTTAAAGATATAAAATTAACACACAAAAATCAATAACATTTATATAGACATAACAATGCCATGTCTGAGAAAGAACTTGTAAGTTCAGATTCTTTCACAATAGGTACAAAAAACTAATTACCATGCAATAAGTTTAACAAAGGAAATGAAAGATCTCTTTGCTGAAAATTACAAAATATTTAAGAAAGAAATAGAAAAAGACACAAAAATGTAAAATTCTTCCATGCTGGATTGGAAGAATTAATATCATCAAAATGTTCATACTACCAAAAACAACTTACAGATACAGTGTGATTCCAATAAAAATAGCAACAACATTCTTCTCAAATCTAGAAAAAATCATATACAAACTCATATGGAAACACAAGAGACCCTGAATAGCTAAAGATATCTCAGACATCAAAAGCAAAATCAAAGGTATCACAACACCAGATTTCAAACACACTGCAGAGCAGTCATAATGAAAACATGCTGGTACTGGCACGGAAATAGACATGATAGCCAGTGGAACAGCATAGAATCTGCAGAAATCAATCCATGCATCTACAATCATCTATTCTAAGACAAAGAATGTAAAATCAGTCTCTGGGGAAAGGAGAAATTGTGATGGGAAATTTGGATCTAAAAAGGTAGAAGTATGAAGCAAGAACTCTACCTTACATCTTATAAAAATCAACTCTAAGTGTTTCAAGAATCTAAATTTGTGACATGATACCATCAAATTACTGTATTAGAATATTGGGGAAATTCTGGAAGACACTGACATAGGAAAAATCTTGGAAAAGACCATAGCAGCATAGGCAATCAAAGCCAAAATCGACAAATGTGACTATATCAAGTTAAGAAGCCGTTGTGCTGCTAAAGAAACATTCAGCAATGTGAAGTGGCAACAGACAGATGTCAAAAATATTTGCAAACTATGAAACTGATAAAGGATTAATATTCATCATTTATAAAGAGCTCAAGAAATTCAACAACAAAACAAACAATCCAGTTAGAAATGGGTAAAGGACTTTAACGGGCATTTTTCCAAAGAGAAAATTCAAGAGGCCAACAGATTCATAACAAAATGCTCAGGAACAATAGCCATCAGAGAAATGCAAATCAAAACCACAATGAGGTTTCACCTCTTCCCAGAAATATCTCTCATACAGAAATCAGAAATTGCTCATAAAGATTCTCTACAATTCTCTGCAATTTAGTTCAGCCATTGTGGAAGACAGTATGGAGATTCCTTAGAAAGTTAATAATAGTTAACTTAGAAAGTTAATAATAGATCTACCATGTGACCCAGCCATCCCACTCCTGGGAAGATACCCAAGGGAAATGAAATCAGCATATGAAAGGGTGATCTATACCCTCATGTTTCTTGCAATTCAATTCACAATAGCTAACATATAGGAGGTGAACCACTTCTTACTCTTTAGGTGAGAGCTCTGAATAGTGGATTCCTTTCAGTGAACACAATATAGAAATGAGGGAACCGTAAAACCAACTTTCAAGTAGAGAGATGCTACTCCACCCAGGTGATTAATACTAATATCATAGATGTTACATTGATTACATAGACCCTCAAAAGGATGTGATGCTGACAGCATTTCTCTCTGATCTTCTACAGATTAATAACCACAGTCTAACAATGAGAAAGCATCAGACTAATCTCATTTGATGAATACTATACAAAATATCTGAGCACCACTCCCAAATTAAAATATATGGTAAAAAAGCCTCACATACAAGCAGAGCCTAAAGTACATGACTATCAGATGTAATTTGTTTTAAAATATAATTAAAAGAAATGAAAATTGGGGCAAACTGAATCAAGCATGAAATCTAGTTAATAATAGGGTGTTCTGGTCCATGAATTGTGACAGACATATCCTACAGATACTGGTAGTGGAGTAAATTAGGAGTGGGATTTGACAATTTCTCTGTAAGATCATCTCAACTTTTCTGTAAATCTACAACTAATCTAAATGTGCTAGAATTTACTGAAAACTTAAAAAAGAAAACAGTTGAAGAAATACAAAGGAAGGTTTTAGGGTTGTAGTCCCTTTCTGACAAGAAGTCTAATCCAGAGAAAGAAATAAGATCCTATTTATAATTTAATTATTAGCCTGTGTGTGAGGCTATGCAGGGTGACCTACTTGAGAATGAATAAACAGTCTTCAGACCATCACATTCACATTCTTTTTTTTATAAATTAGCAAAAATGAGGCTGAGTATGTTTTATTAAGCTATTAAGTTTTTTTTTTTTTTTTTTTAATTTGACAGGTAGAGTTATAGACAGTGAGCGAGAGAGACAGAGAAAGGTCTTCCCTCCGTTGGTTCACCCCCCAAATGGCCGCCACAGCTGGCACTACGCCGATCCAAAGCCAGGAGCCAGGTGCCTCTTCCTGGTCTCCCTTGCGGGGGCAGGGCCCAAACACTTGGGCCATCCTCCACTGCCTTCCCGGGCCACAGCAGAGAGCTGGACTGGAATAGGAGGAACCGGGACCAGAACCCGGTGCCCATATGGGATGCCGGGGTGGCAGGTGGTGGATTAGCCAAGTGAGCCACGCCGCCGGCCCCATCACATACACATTCTTTACAAGTCGCAGAAAGGTTTCATAGTACTTGAACACCTGCCCATCCACTGCAGGATTGAACATGAAAAGAGGAATAGTTTTGAACTTTAGGTCCTGTGATATGTCAAGGTATGACAACTCCTGAGATAATATAAGCATGTATCTTAACTGGGGAGAAAGTATATCAGTTGTTACTTATCTTATGTCACTCTTTTCTCATAGACACATCTCCTACTCAAACCATAAAGCCTAACACATGAGTTAGTTATGTACCAGGGAAGAAAAAGACAAAAAAATACTCTTTTGTAATGAGAATTATGTTAAGCCCTATGGATTTCTAGCTTTCCCTTAAAATCCTCTTTCCAGGCAGAGAAGGAAACAAGCTAGCTTTAGAACCTTGACTGAGACAAATGTTACATTCAGGTAATCATCACTTGGTTTTTGGACAATTTTATCAATGATTTCTGAAATATTCACCTCAGCTCTAAAATCTGAGTTATTTCAATATAAATGTAGAACTCAGAACATCCTGATTTTTATTTTGTGTTGATTACATTCACCTCAGGAACCAAAATTTAACCATTTTGTGCTGAATTCCACTGACTTTTGGAATAGTCTCTTTTGGTATTTTGTTGGATGACCACAGGCAAACTTGAGAAAACTTATATCATTGTTTAGGTAAAAAGGAAGTAAAATCTTTACCTTCTGTTTCCTCCCCTCACCCATAGCTCCCTTTCTACTTCTCTTTCCTCTCCTTCCCTCCCTGCACCACTACCCCAACCCTTCTGTTTTCCCCTTTTTTCCTTCCTGTCCCACTCTTATCTCTGCAGATGCACTTCCACAAGGTACCAATTACTTTGCTCTACTGCCCTACAGGTGGCCTCTTCCCCCTCTTTCTCTTCTTCGCAGCAGAGTGCTTAATTAGGTGCAGAAACCACAATGTCTGAGGTCAGCCTTTTGAATGTCATGAAATTGACTTCTCACTTTCCATTACCACTTATAAGCCATAATTAGCCTTGTCACTGAGTGAAACAGACCTAAACTGTTACAGTGTATTGACTTGTACATTCAGTGAGACATTTACTACTTGTTAGTACGTATCTATTGTGCTTTATTACAATGCTATGTTAAGTAGAAAGGTGAGATCACAATTGAGAGAATGAGAAATTAATTGTGTTTGTTCTAAATGATTCTGAAAACAAACCATCAAAGACCTTATTTATAAATCATTTCAAACATTTTACTACTTCAACATACACTGATGTAATAGGAGGAGTATAATGAACTGTCATGTACAATATATGTATCATCCAGCATCAACATTTATCAATGCTTCCTAATTTGATACATTGCATTATCAATGCTTCCTTATTTGATACATTGTAACATTGTAACTCATCATTCTCTCATATTTCCTGTATTCCTAAATCATTCTCTGCCTTCATTCTGAATTTTTCTCTCATTTTTACATTCCTTTATTTCCACCTATTTTTTCCTATTGTTGGGTGATTTAACATTTTTTTAAAGATTTATTTATTTGAAAGGCAGACTAAGAGAGAGAGAAAGGGGAGAAACAGATAGACAGGGATCTTCCATCCCCTGGTTCACTCTCAAGTGGTCACCACTGCCAGAGCTGGGCCGGATCAAAGCCAGGAGACAGAAGTTTCTGACGAGTCTCCCACATGGGTGGCAGGGGCCTAAGCACATGGATCATACTATTCTGCTTTCTCAGGATCATTACAAAGAAGCTGGTTTGGAAGTGAAGCAGCCAGGACACAAACTGCCACCCATATGAGATGCCAGAATCTCAGGCAGTGGCTTAACCCCATAAGCCACAACAGCCTCAAGATTATTTAATATATTTTTTAAAATATTTATTTATTTACCTGAAAGTCAGAGTTACACAGAGAGAGGAAAGGCAGAGAGAGAGAGAGAGAGAGAGAGAGAGAGAGAAAGTCTTCCATCCGCTGGCTCACTCCCCAGTTGGCCACAATGGTCAGATCTGCACTGATCCAAAGCCAGGAGCCAGGAGCCAGGAGCCAGGAGCTTCTTCCGGGTCTCCCACATGGGTGCAGGAGCCCAAGGACTTGGGCCATCTTCTACTGCTTTCCCAGGCCATACCAGAGAGCCGGATTGGAAGTGGAGCAGCTGGGACTTAAACTGGTGCCCGTATGGGATGTCAGCACTGCATGTGGCAATTTTACTCACTATGCCACAGCACCAGCCCCTAGGGTTATTTAATATTAAACATTTTGTTAACATTTCCTAAGTACAACTTTTAGACCATAGTGATTTTTCCACTATACCTACTCTCCACCCACATTCCCATCCCTCTCTCTCCACCGTCTGCTATTCCCATTTTTAGTTTTACTAAGATCTATTTTAATTAACTTTATACACATATGATTAACTCTATATTAAGTAAAAAGTACACAAATAGTATGAAAAAAAAACAGTTCCTCGAAAGACGAGACAAGAGCTGTTCAAAGTCATTTCATCTCAAAGTGCCAATTACACTTCTATAGATAACCTTTTAGGTGTTCTATTACTTATCACAGTTCAGGGAGAAAATATATTTCTCCTTTTGGGACTGGCTTATTTCACTAAGTGTGATGTTTTCCAATTTCATTCATTTTGTTGCAAATAACAGGATTCACTTTTTTTTTGCTCTGTAGTATTCCATGTTGAACATATCCCATAATGCCTTTCAGTCTTCAGTTGACATTTATTTGGGTTGATTTCCTATCTTAGCTATTGTGAATTGAGCTGCAATGAACATAGGGATACACATAACTCTTTTATATGCTGATTTCTTTTCCTTGGGGAAATTCCCAGGAGTGGTATGTCTGGGTCATATGGTACATTTATATTCAGGTTTCAGAGATATCTCCATATTGTCTTCCTCAGTGGGTGTACCAATTTGCATTCCCACTAACAGTGGATTAGGCACCTTTTCTCCACATCCTTGGCAGCATTTGTTCTTTGGTTTCTGTATGAAAGGCATTCTAACTAGGGTGGGTTCATTGTGGTTTTGATTTGCATTTCCCTGAGGGCTAGTGATCCTGAGCATTTTTTCATTTGTCTATTGGCCATTTGGATTTCCTCTATTGAAAAATGCCTGTTGAAGTCCTTTGCCCATTTCCTAACTAGATTGTTTATTTTGCTGTTGCTGATCATTTTTTAAATATTGTCACTTGCATAGTTTGCAAATAATTTCTCCCATTCTGCTGGTTGCCTCTTCATTTTCAGAATATGTCTTTTGCAGTGCAGAAGCTTCTCAACTTGATACAATTAATGTTACTTTTGTAGTGCAGAAACTTCTCAACTAGATATAATCCCATTTATCAATTTTGGCTTTGACTGCCTGTGCCTCTGGAGTCTTATTGAAGAACTCTTTGACTATGCCTATATCTTGCAGGGTTTCCCCAATGTTATCTAATAATTTGATGGAATCAGGTCATAGGATTAAATCTTTAATCATTGTTGAGTGGACTTTTACGTAAAGGGTAAGGCGGAAGTCTTACCTTATACTTCTGCATGTGGAGATCCAGTTTCCCACACCATTTGTTGAAGAGTCTGTCCTTGCTCGAGGTGTTGATTTTGCCTCCATTGTCAGAGATAAGTTGGTAGTAGATGTGTGGGATGATTTCTGGAGTTCCCATTGTGTTCCATTAGTCTGTCCATCTGTTTTTATCACCAGTACCAGGCTGTTTTGATTATAATCGCCCTGTAGTATGTCTTGAAATCTGGTATTGTGATGCCTCTGGCTTTGTTTTTGTTGTATAAGATTGCTTTAGCTATTCAGGGTCTCCTGTGTTTCCATATGAATCTAAGCATCATTTTTTCTATATCTGAGAAGAATGCCCTTGGTATTTTGATTGGGATCACATGAATCTATAAATTGCTTTCAGATGTATGGATATTTTGATGATATTGATTCTTACAATCCACAAACATGGAAGATTTTTCCATATTGTGTCTTCTATTTCTTTCTTAATGTTTTGTAATTCTCATCATATATATCTTTGACATCCTTGGTTTAATTTATTCCAAGGTATTTTGATTTTTTGTAGTTATTGTCAATGGGATTTATCTTAGAAGTTCTTTCTCAGCCATGGCATTATCTGTGTATACAGAGGCTATTGATTTTTTTGTGTTGATTTTATATCCTGTCACTTTACCAAACTCTTCTATGAATTCCAATATCCTCTTAGTGGAGGCTTTTGGATCACCTATATATAGAATCATGTCATCTGCATATAGGGACAGTTTGACTTCCTCCTTTTCAATTTGTTCTCCTTTAGCTTCTTTTTCTTGCCTAATGACTCTGGCTAAAACATTGAGGAATACATTGAATAGCAATGGTGAAAATGAACATCCTTTTCTTGTTCCAGCTCTGAGTGGGAATGCTTCTATCCATTCAATTGTATGCTGGGGGCCAGTGCTGTGGCCTAATGTGTAAAGCTGCCACCTGCAGTGCTGGCATCCCATATGGGTGCTTGTTCGAGTCCCGGCTGCTCCAATATGATCCAGCTCTTTGCTATGGCCTGGGAAAGCAGTAGAAGATGGCCCAAGTCTTTGGGCCCTGTATCTAAAGGTAAGACCAGGAAGAGGCTCCTGGCTTCTGATTGGTGTAGCTCCAGTTGTTGCAGCCATCTGGGGAGTGAACCAGTGGATGGAAGACCTCTCTGTCTCTGTCTCTGTCTCTCTCTCTCTCTCTCTGTCTGTCTCTCTAACTCTGCCTTTCAAATAAAATAAAAATCTTTAACAAAATAGTGTGCTGTCTGTGGGTTTGTCATAAATTACCATGATTGCTTTGAGGAACGTTCCTCTATATCCAATTTGCTTAAAGTTTTTATGAAAATGTATTGTATTTTGTCAAATGCTTTCTCTGCATGTATTAAGTTAATTATATGGTTTTTACTCTCCAATTTGTTGATGTGATGTATCACATTTATTGATTTGTGAATGTTGAACCATGGCTGCATACCTGGGATAAATCCTACTTGGTAGGGTTGAATGTTCTTTCTGATATGTTATTGGATTGGATTGACTAGTATTTTGTTGAGAATTTTTGCATTTATGTTCATCAGATAACTTGGTCTGCAGTTTTCTTTCTCTGTTGTATATTTTTCAGGGTTAGAATTTAAGGTGCTGATGGCTTTATAGAAGGAGTTTCTCAGGATTCTCTCCTTTTCAATTGCTTTGACTAGCATGAGAAGAATTGGAGTTAGTTCTTCCTTAAATGTCTGGTAGAATTCAGCAGAGAAGCTATCCAGGCCTGGGCTTTTCTTTGTTTGGAGTGTCTTTATTACTGATTCAATTCCCATCTCAGATATAGGTCTGTTTATGTTTGCTATGTCTTCATGACTCAATTTCGGTAAGTTGTGTGTCCAGGAATTATCCATTTCTTCTAGGTTTCTCGGTTTGTGGTCATACAGGTATTTGTAGTACTTTCTGATGATTATTTTAATTTCTATGGTGTCTGTTGTTACATTTCCTTTTTCATCTCTAATCTTGATGATTTCAGTCTTCTACTTCTTTTTATGGTTAGTTTGGCCAATGGCATGTCAGTTTTGGTTTTTTTTTCAAAACCATGCCTTTTGTTTTGCTGATCCTTTATATTTTTTTGTTTCAATTTTGTTTATTTCTTCTGTAATTTTAATTATTTCTTTTCTCATACTACTTTGGGTTTGATTTGCTGTTGTTTTTCTAGGTCCTTGAGATGCATTGATAGCTCATTTATTTGGTGCCTTTTCCAGTTTTTGATGTAGGCACCAGTTGATATAAACCTTCCTCTTAACATTGCTTTTTCCATATCCCATATTGATATAGTGTATTGTCATCTTCATTTGTTTCCAGAAATTTTTTTATTTTTCTTTTGATTTCTTCTATGACCCGCTCTTCATCAAGCTGCATGATGTTCAGTCTCCATGTGTTTGCATATGTTCTACAGATTCTTGTGTTGTTGATTTCTAGCTTCATTCCATTGTGGTCAGAGAAGATGCATGGTATGATTACGATTTTTATTTCATTGGCTGAGACTTGCTTTATGGCCTAGCCTGTGGTCTATCTTAGAGAAATTTCCATGCACTGGTGAGAAGAATGTTTATTCTGCAACTGTAGGATGAAGAATTCTGTAGATATCTGTTAGGGCCATTTGGTCTATAGTGTCAATAAACTCTGTTGTTTCCTTGTTGATTTTCTGGTTGATTCGTTCATTGCTGAAAAGGGGGTATGGAAGTCCCCATTAATATTGTATTGGATTCTATATCTCCCTTTAGATCCATTAACATTTCTTTTAAATAGCCAGGTGACCTGTTTTATATATATATATATATATACACACACACACATATATATATATATTTAACGATTTTATTTGTTTACTTGAAATTCAGAGTTACCAAGAGGCAGAGGCAGAAAGAGAGAGAGATCATCCATCTGCTGGTTCATTTCCCAAATGGCTGCTATGGCCAGAGCTGCACCAATCTGAAGCCAGGAACCAGGAGTTTCCTCTAGGTCTCCCATATGGATGCAGGGACACAAGGATTTGGGCCATCTTCCACTGCTTTTCCTGGCCATATCAGAGAGCTGATTAGCAGAGAGCTGGAGCAGCTGGGACTCAAACTGGCACCCATATGGGATGTCGGCACTGCAGGTGGTAGCTTTACCCACTATGCCACAGCACTGGCCTGCATATATGTTTATTGTAGTCACAACTTCCAATTAAATTGTTACCTTAATCATTATATAGTGACTTTCTTCTTTTTAAGAGTTTTTGTGTTAAACTCTATTTTTTTATATTAGCATAGATACACCAGCTCCTTTCTGGTTTCTGTTGGCATGGAATATCTTTTTCATTTTTCTACTTTCATCTCTTTGTTGGTGAGATGTGTTTCTTGTAGAAGCAAATAGATGGGTCTTGTGTTTTAATCTATTCAGCCAGTCTGCATCTTTTTACTGGACAGCTGAGGCCATTTTGCCTTCAAGGTACCTATTGATAAGTGACAGTTTGGCCCTGATATTTTTCTATAAATATTCCTATTGTTTACTTTGGATTCCCTTTGTACTTTTACTGGGAGATTTTCTGACTTCACTGTCTTTCATAGTGATGAGCATTTTTCTCTCTGTGTTGCACTTCCTTCGCATCTTTTGTAAGGCTGGATGAGTGGGTGACAAATTCTTTCAAGTTCTGTTTGTTATGTTAGTTGTTTATTTCACTTTCATTCATAAATGAGAGCTCTGCAGGGAACAATATTCTGGGTTGACTGTTTATTCCTCTTAAGACTTGGATTATATCTTGCCATTCTTTCTTATCCTGTAGGGTTTCTGATGAGAAGTCCACTGAGATTCTAATTAGATGCCATTGAAAGTAATCTGGCATTTCTCTAGTGTACAATTTAGAATCTTTTCTTTATATTTCACTCTGTAGAGGTTGACCACAATGTGTCGTGGTCAGGATCTTTCTGCTCATGTCTATTAGGAGTTCTATGTGCTTCGTGTACTTGGATGTCCCTTTCTTTCTCCAAATTAGAGATGTTTTCCACAATTATTTCACTAAAAAAGGCCTCCTAATCCATTCTTTTTCCATACCTTCAGGACCTCCTACATCCCATATATTGGGTTGCTTGATAGCATCCCATAAATCTTCAACACTGTTTTTAAGTTTTCTAATTTCTTTTTCTTTTTTTGTTCAGACTAAAATGTCTAGAGATTTGTTCTCTAACTTGGACATTCTTTTTTCCCTTGGCAAATATGTTGTTAAGGCTTTCCACTGCATTTTTTGCTTGTACTATTTTCAATATTTTATTTTGATTTCTCTTTAAACTCTCAATTTCATGGGAAACCATTCACTCATGTCATGTATGAATTTCTTTAGTTTATGGATTTGCTTCTGATTACTTCTAGCTAATCCTAAATCTAATTTTTGAATTTCATTTCTAGCGTTTCTTCAACCTCTTCATCTTCACATGGTAGAATTGAAGTGTCATTTTTATTCTTTGGAAAGGCATTATGTTGTCTTGCTTACTCTTGTTTCTTTTTTTTTATTTTTATTTTTTGACAGGCAGAGTGGACAGTGAGAGAGAGAGACAGAGAGAAAGGTCTTCCTTTTGCCATTGGTTCACCCTCCAATGGCTGTCGCGGCCGGTGCACCACGCTGATCTGAAGGCAGGAACCAGGTGCTTCTCCTGGTCCCCCATGCGGGTGCAGGGCCCAAGCACTTGGGCCATCCTCCACTGCACTCCCTGGCCACAGAGAGCTGGCCTGGAAGAGGGGCAACTGGGACAGAATCTGGCGCCCCAACCGGGACTAGAACCCGGTATGCCAGCACCGCAAGGCGGAGGATGAGCCTAGTGAGCTGCGGTGCCGGCCTATTCTTCTTTCTTGAATCGCTGCAATTATTATTATGCATTTTTGGAAATACTTTTTTTTTTTTTTCCCTGTGATGGCTTTTATTTTTGAACTTTTCCTCTGTGGCTTAGTGGAGTGTCTGCTCTTTCACTGAATACCCAGAGGCACGTGCTGGGTGTGCTTGGAGAGTTTTGTTCAGTGCTGCAGGGTGAGGAGTGTGTCCAAGGCGCCAGCCACATTGGGCATGGTGAATCTCTCTCTCGCTCTCTTTTTTTTTTTTTTTTTTTTTTAATCAGAGTAGAGGTTTGGTCAACTCTGTTGGTATAGTCTCACACTTAACTCCTTCCCTCCAGAGACCAATGCGTGGGTACTAGGCCCAGGGGTGTAATATTTCTCTGTGCTACCACAAACTCCACACAATGCATCTGGGCAGTCATCGTTTTGAGCACGATCCTGCAGCAATGAATCAGAGAGCCCTGAACACATGGATCCACCCACAGTGACTGCCCAAAGACCCAGCTATACCCTGTATACTCACATGCAGCCACAGTGTTTTCATACAAGGCTCCATGGTCACAAACACCAAGCCCTCTATCAATTCTCCCAGCAGACAGGTGTCTCCTCTTGGATGACTGCCGAATGGTCCTGACATCATCTGGTGCAGCTATTACTTATGTCCAAAATGGTATCTGCCCTCTCACAGCTAGTTACAGGATGCCAGAGCCAGGTGACTGGGGAGAGGGTAACATGCCCCCTTTTCTCCCTCTAGGTTGTCACGTACACTGTCACTCACAGGGCTCCAAGCAAGACACACCAGGCTCTTCCCTCAGCTTTATCACCAGGGGCTTGGGTTGCTGCCGTCCTTCTTAGCTCACTCTCCAAAGCCGGTGCTGGGTCTCTCGGCTCCTGGACTCCTGAGTTGTGGATGGCCACACACTCCCTGAAGGTCCAAGGTCCACTGTGTCCCTCTAATTTGCATGGAGTTTTCTCTGTCATTTTCTCCCTAACTCTTCCTTGAGATTACACTCTCTCCACTTTTTTTTTTTTTAAGCTATCTTCCCCTAGACTAGAGCAATAAACTCCCTTCCTATTCTTCAATCTTGGAGAACATATGTTATTTATCCCATAAATATTTCACCATGTATCTCTATTAGAAAAGGTTGGTTATACATAATTAGTGTAGCAATCAAATCATTGTCATATCTAAGAAAATGTTTAAAGAATCTTAAAGTCATGTACTAACATGGGCTTATTGAAATTGTTAATTGAATCAACTATTTTGTTAATAGATCTAAATATTAAGATCTATGTAATCAGCCATTGATCTCAAAGATATCAAATATTCTCTACTTTCTTCTTGCTAAATTCTAGGACAGGGATCTAACATAAAAAACAATTTCAGAACTGTGTTTGCATCTCTTAGATATGGAGAGATTGTGCTTGAGGAATAAGCATTGTAATTTATAGTGAGCTATTTCCACACAATCACAGAAGTTACTTATGAATTTTGTTATTATAAAAGCAATAGTTTGAGGCCGGCGCCGCGGCTCACTAGGCTAATCCTCCGCCTAGCGGCGCCGGCACACCGGGTTCTAGTCCCGGTCGGGGCGCCGGATTCTGTCCCGGTTGCCCCTCTTCCAGGCCAGCCCTCTGCTGTGGCCCGGGAGTGCAGTGGAGAATGGCCCAGGTGCTTGGGCCCTGCACCCCATGGGAGACCAGGAAAAGCACCTGGCTCCTGGCTCCTGCCATCGGATCAGCGCGGTGCGCCGGCCGCAGCGCGCCGGCCGCGGCGGCCATTGGAGGGTGAACCAACGGCAAAGGAAGACCTTTCTCTCTGTCTCTCTCTCTCTCACTGTCCACTCTGCCTGTCAAAAAAAAAAAAATAAATAAATAAAATAAAAGCAATAGTTTGTGACTACACTTAAATTTACAAATTCTTGTTACAGTTAAAAAATAAAGATAGAAGAAAGGAGATGTGTGATCAAATACAGGTTATGAAAAAGAAATGCATTTTATTGCGAATTTTGCCTTTATCGTGTTAAGAGACATTTAATGTGATTCATGGAAAAGAAAACTTTTGTATTTTCATAGAAGAAAACTTAAGAGACGCTAAGGCTTTTTTTTTTCTTGAGATAATAGTGCTTGTAATTATCTTAAGATCAGGATATGGAAAAAGAAATAATTTTTTTTAGATACAAGATCTATCAACTTCAAAATGTTTCATAATTTCTTTAAGCACCACCTTCTTTACATAAAATGGTGATAGTAATTGTGCTTATCTCACAAAGGAGTCTTGAAATTAAAATGACAGGAACTCCATCTGGATTTCCCATGAAGGCAGCAGGTGCCTAAATTCTGGAACCCTTTTCTGCTGCTTTCTCAGGTACATGAGCAGGGAACTGGATCAGAAGCAGAGTAGCTGGGTCTAGAACCAGCAATCTGATATGTGATGCTGACATCGCACATAGCTGCCTCAGACATAAAGCCACAATTCCAGCCCAAGGTTAATTTTTAAAATTTAGAACACACCTGGGGCCAGCGTTGTGGCATAACAGTTAGTTACCTCCTGAGACACTAGCATCACATATGGGTGAAGTTCATGTCCTGGCTGCTCTACTTCCCATCCAGCTCTCTGCTAATGGCCCGAGAAAGACCTCATGGATGGTCTCTTGCCATCCATGAGGGAGTCCCAGATGAAGTTCTTGGCTCCTGCCTACTGGCTCCTGGCTTCTGGCTCTGGCCTGGCCCAGCCCTGGCTGCTGTGGCCATCTGGGAATTAACCAGTGGATGGAATTTCTCTCTCTGCTTGTTTCTGTCTCTCCTTTCTCTCTGTAGTTCTTTTAAATCAATAAATAAACCTAAAAAAAAGAAAAAAGAAGCCTTAGAATACAGTTAGTAACCACCATAAAGATAGCAGAGGCCAGGACTTTTGGAAATGCAAGTCCCAGGTTTTTTACCAGTGACATGCGTGTTTGAAACTTCCTGTGTCTGTATCCCTATGGGTTCTTCATAGTGCACTCAGGTCTCCTCCAGAAACAACCATTTCTGGAAGCTCCAGACTTTGTTCCTCCTTAGTTTAGTAGACACAAGGGGTTGGTTCGTTTGAGGTGTTAATAAATAATCATATAATAAATAATAATAATAAATAATAATAATAATAAATAATAAATAATCAGACTCAGGTGGGATTTGTTCACAAACATCCTTATTTCCTTGTGATAAATGCAGAGTAGCAAGCAAGCTATAATTTCATAGAAATTGTCTCCCTGAGAAGCATTTTGCTAAATCTTCTACAGCAAAGATTAGGAGAGTGTCTGCAATATAGAGAAGGAGGAAATGATGGGCCTTTCTAGTTTGCAATATATATTTCTAGACAGCCTGTGTTCAAAAACCAGTCTTGAACTTGCAGTCTGCAGCTTTTTCGCTTTCCAGTGGCCACATCCTCTGTGAGCTCAACGTTGAAAGGTAATGTTTCCAGGAACACTCTTTGGAAAAAGCATGCCCAAAAGCGTCCACTATTTGAGATCCTCCCTGTATGTGCCACTATTGCAATTTTGTCTGAGTTTTATGTTCTTGGATACACATGGAGCACCAGTTATAAAAAGGGCTCACTCTTGGAATCTAGTTCCTATTGTCTTTGGCAGAGTTTTGTGGGAGGGAGCCTACTCATGAGGCTTCTCATTTCATTTTCTAGCAAAACAAGGGTCAAATCAGGGTTGGACGAAACAGAGGCTCAACTAGCCAGGTGACTCCCTCAACAGAGAGAATATTTACACAAGGGAGAATTCCATCACCCATGGATTTTGGACCTTTTGCAGCTACCTTGGGAAGTCCTCCAAAAGATTTCTTGCATGGTTCTTGACACCCTTAACTCTACACTACTTAAGAATCTGATGCCAGGATAGAATCATTTTTATCAGGACCAGGGTTGAGTTTATCATCAGCATGGCAGGGGTGAACTTTTAGAAAGTGGCAGGAATTTTGGGGCCAGTGTCATGGCACAATATGTTAATCCTCTGCCTGTGTCACTGGCATTCCCATATGGGCACCAATTCTAATCCCAGCTGCTCCTCTTCCCATCCAGCTCGCTGTTGTGGCCTGGGAAAGCAGTGGAAGATGGCCCAAGTCCTTGGGCCCCTGAACCCACATGGGAGACTGGGAGGAAGCACCTGGCTCCTGGCTTTGGATCGGCTAAGCTCCGGCTGTTGCAGTCATCTGGGGAGTGAACCTGCAGATGGAAGACCTCTCTCTCTGTCACTCCCTCTAATTGTCTGTAATTCTACCTCTCAAATAAATAAATAAAATCTTAAAAAAAAGAAAGTGGCAGGAATTTCAGACTTTGTAGGTACAGAGCAATCCCATACAAATCCTAGAAGGCCATTTTTTGGTAGTCCAGGTACTGATTCTAAGGTTTATATTGAGAAACAAATGACTCATAAAAGCAGCCACAGTTCTGAGGACAACTACATTAAGGACAACATAAAACCACAAACACACCAAAAATATAATCTATTCAGAATTATTTGGGGGTAGGCATTTGGCAGAGAAGTAAGTTTAATTTTTGGTCCAAAATCCAACACCAGTCATTCAACATCATAAATTGTTGCCACTTAAGATGCCTGTATCCATAGCAAATACTCTGATTCAAATCTAGCCTACTCTGCTTCCAACCCGGCTTCCTGCTAATGCACACAATTAGAAGTAGTAGATGACACACACGTAATTGAGTCCTGACATGCCCACAGGAGACCTGGATGCATAGAAACTGGAAGAGATTTAGTAATGGAGAATGGCACTCACTGGTGAGGTCAATGTTTATGCAGCTTTCCCACAGAGCAGGAAACTTAAACTGTAGGAGGAAGTCACAGATCGAATGGCTTCAGGTATTCAAGACAGAAATTGTCCAGAGAGCATATACAAGGAAAATAAACAAAATATTTTTTCTTCATGTTATTTCTTAAGTTTGTTTCCTGGTGAACAAATGCCATTTATACACTCATTCATTTAAACACATATTAAATATGCATTGAAAACTGAAAACTGGAAGAATGAGCTTCTGTTTGACAAATATGAACAATGATTCAATCGCAGGATTTCATTTCACACCATTTTTGTTTTCTGTGCTTACACAGATAATTCACACCTATCTTGGAAGCAGTTAAAATACATATGGATTTTTAAGGACATCATTTGGGTCATAATATCCCTATATAAATTATATAAACTGAATGACAAAGGATCATTTCATTTAGTTAAGATTTAATTCATCAATGCCAATGTCAATGTTCCTGTATTCCAATTATATAATCTTTTTTATTTTCAGAATTTTAAAACTGCATTTTATTTTTCAGCAAAGATGTCAAGAAAGTTAAACTTGCCCACTGACCTAACGCCTGATTTAGGTAAGTAAATAACTTAATTAATAAATGTCCAAAGTGATTAAATTCTTTTTTAGAAAGCTTTTATTTAATAAATATAAATTTCATAGGTACAGCTTTTGGAATATAGCAGTTCTTTCCCCCATACCTGCCCTCCCACCCCCAAATCACCCCTCCTCCTACTCCCTCTCACATCCCATTCTTCATTAAGATTCATTTTTAATTATCTTTATATACAGAAGATCAACTCTATACTAAGTAAAGATTTCAACAGTTTGCACCCACAAAGAGCTCAGATTTCATTCAAAATATTTGTAATTCCTCCAGGTTCTAGTTGACATGATGGCTCAGTTCTTCCTGCCTACTAACTACCATCAGTGAATGTACATGTCCAAGTCAGAGGATCCTATGATCCTAGAATAACTGAGACTGGGTTCTGGACAAAATTAGTGACAAGGCTCTCCATAACTCTGAGTTTATGGCTGGGACTCTTGGAAGGCTCTGTCCTTTCCTTGCCTGCCCCTCCTTCATCATCTGCTGCTGCTCACTGATCTCACACTTTCTGCTTTTCAGAAAACCAAGCCTCTGACTATGATCTTACAGATAAAGCACCAGCCGTCTATGTATAAACAAACAACCAAACTCTGAATTCATGTATGAAATCTGTTTGGAAGTTGTTTCAGTATGGGAAGGCTACAATAAATAGAAACTCCTGCATTTAATTAAAACTAAGTCAATAATATCACATAGTAATGTCTTCAGTTATAACATTTAGTCTCTTAAATAAATTTTTCCATGTATTGTGATATTAAATCAGATAATATCCAATAAGTGTTTGGAGATTGTTTAAGTTTGATTTTATGAAATTACAGTTGACAATATTTCATTAACACAAAAATCTTGGATTTCAGGCATCTCTGATTCACAAAATGTCACACACCTTAAATTACATGAAAGTCTGAAGCAATTTGATACAAATATTTTATTGCATGAAATTTGCATATTCTGTATAAAATCTGCAGGTGTTCATACCTATCACTAATGTGGCTTAGAGAATACATCCATTCATAACCTTGGTTAGAAATGACTTATTCTCTGTCTATATGATAATACCATATAATATCAGGTATAAAAACTTAAAGAACAGATATCTTGAATTTTATTAGTGTTCTGTATGATGATATATGGTTTATGTGAACTAACCATTTAATACCTTGAGAAAGATATTCATGATACAATGTCAGCCATTTTTAAAACTTTCTGAGTGGAGTTCATCTTTTTCTGTACTTGTACATTTTAATTTTCTGTCTGCTTTTTTAAATCCCAGCTAATTAGGGGATTTCACTTCCACATAATGATGGACTCTTAAGCCAAGCTTGTAATTACAATGAGTGTGTAGTGTTCCATTAATTGCAGATTGCGGGTTAATTGGTAATTCCTCGCACAGCACTTTTCTGGAAGATGTTTCACAGTGTAGTTAACTAACTTCCTCTTCAGGACAAAGATTTAGCTGTTTGTCTAGGCATAGTTCCTCAAAATGCTAGCTAAGGAAACCTACTTCATCGATACAGAGATTGTATAAGAACAAAGCAGGGAGATTCATTGTGAAAATATCTTCATCACCCTACAAAGTTAAATTTTGCATTATCCCCCTTAACTTACACATCTATCCATAACACCTTTGAACAACTGAATCATGTATCCATTAGAGATCATTCTGGCTCTAGAGTGTTTGCATAAAATTAGTCATCTTTCTTCAACATTTGTTTACAGAAAGAGAAAAAGAACGGGAAGGAGGGAGAAAGGGAGAAAGAAAGCAAAGAGTGATTTGCACGATCTGATTTGATTTTCTTAATTTACAATCAATCAATGAGGTAATAACACTTTGGCATTGATGAATGATTCCTTCCTGGAATCACAAAAATTCAATATATCTAACACTAATCTCATGTTCATATCTTCCAACCAAGCTTATCATCCTCACATTTCTCATCATACTCCTACCCAGGATTAAGATGTGAAGTAACTATGGACTGTGCTTTCATTCTTTACCCCCAAATCCAGCCATGAATATGAGTGTACAGTGACAGGTATATTTTTGTATATTATTCCTTTCTGCCTTCGATGTCTCTCTCAAAATTAAGGAATTCATCATATTATAATTTAGTTTTTTTATGTAATTCCTTAATATATATGGAACTAATGTAATAAAAATATATTACTATAAAGTGCATTGTAAATATCTAATCACTAAATATCTTTCTGAGTAATATATTGATTAGAACAGTGATATTTCAGCAGCAACTTTATACATTGGATAATAAATAATTGTTTGAAATAATCGCAACTTCTATCTCACACCTGCATTTGTGTGACCATCACAGAGCTCAGTCTTGACTTTTTCTTGCCAAATATTAGTATATCTTAAATTACTGAAGGATCAGTCTACTAATGTGGTTTGCAATCATTAAAAGCTAAGTTTGAATTATCTGTGTTACTTAGGTAGCAGTTCTTACTGATGTTAAATTATTAAAATAGGGGAAGGTGATGTGGCACAACAGGTTGAGCCATCATTTGGAATGCTCACATATCACATAAGGCTGCTGGTTCTCTTCTTCTGGTCCAGCTGCCTGCTAGTGCTTCCTGGGAGGCAGCAGATGATGGCTCAAGTGGTGGGTTCCTGCCACTTGCTTGGGAGACCTGGACGGTGTCCCAGGCTCCTGGCTTTGGCAGCCATCTGGGAAGTGAACCAGTTGTGGAAAATCTCTCTCTCTCTCTCTCTCTCTCTCTCTCTCTCCCATCCCACTTTTTCTCTCTGTGTGTTCTAAGTAGATGAAAATGAATAAATATTAGAAAAACAAATTTTTAAAATCCCATGTTTAAGTGTTAACGACTTATTTGAACCAATATAAAATTTGGAATAGAAATCTTTGATTATCTGTGACTTTCTAAGTGTAAAAGAAAATGCCCAATTGAAATTACTCTGTCCATGTAAGAAATGGATAACAAATGTTACCAGGTAGAATACATAAAGAATAAAATATATAAAATGCTGCACAGTGCTGTAGATAACATTGTCAGAGGAAAAATAAGTCTCTATATATTCGTTTTGCAGAACCATTATTACATTTTAATCTAAATTCAACTTTATCTTATTCCACATAGGTAATTTCCATTTTTTTCCAGTCCAATTTTTTCTAGTGTGCTTCGTCCCAGCCCTGCCTACTCTCCCTACCATGTCCATTTATGTACCAAGCTGTAGACCTACTAATCTGTGTGGAGTTCTCTAAACAGGAAATTCCTTCATACTTATGACCAGCACATGCAGTGCAAAAAGCTTTTTCCTTTTATTGTTTCCAAGATATGAAATCTCCATAGTTACAAAAACTTACACCTTTCTTGGTATGCACTTGCTAAGACAATAACACAATTGGCTTTGGCAGATCATTATATCATTCAAGAGGATTAAATAAACGTTTTCTTGGACCTCCTCACTGCTTAACCTTTAATGGTATCCTTGTTCCTGGATCAGAACCAAGTCCTTAAAATGAACTTTTTGGCTCTGTGGCCAAAATAGACTTTAGTATGTATACTTTAGGCCCTGTACTTCAAAACCACAGTCTCTTTGGGACCCCAGCTTCTCTTTTATTCAACCTTTTATGTTTTTGCATCGCAATTTCTCAACTTGTTGCTTCTCTATTCTTTTTTTTAAAGACTTATTTATTATTTGAAAGGCAAGGAAAGTTACAGAGAGGCAGAGGCAGGGGGCTGGTTATTCCATCTGCTGGTTCACTCCCCAAATGGCTGCGATGGCTGGAACTGGGCTGATTCAAAGTCAAAAGCCAGCAGCATCTTTCGGGTCTCCCATATGGGCACAAGGACTTGGGCAATCTTCTACTGCTTTCTCGGGCCATAGTAGAGAGATCAAACAGAAGGGGAGTGCCATATGGGATGCTGCCACTGCAGGTGATAGCTTTACCTGCCACGCCACAGTGCCAGCCCCAATTCTTTTAATATCATTTTAAACGACACTTCCTAAGGGAAATCTATTCTGGCATTTAAAAGACATTAGATTGCCTGTTACAGACTCTAACCTCACCTTGTAATTTGAATTTATTATACTGAGGGCAGTTTGCAATTATAACTTTCTGTGATCATTTCATTAATCCCCACTTTCTGAACCAACTTGTGAGCTCTACAAGTCCAGGCCTGTGCCTGATTTACTCCATATTATATTGGTTTTGATTCTGAAATGCCCAGATGGTGGACGTGTTCAGAGAGTAACTGCCTGAGGCACAGAAGAACTAAGACAGTGGTACGGAGACACACATCGGGAAACATTTACATTAGCCATGTCTCTGTGTGCAATGCTGCTGCATTTCACTGGGCCAGAAGATAAGCAGAGGCACTAGCATTGAGAGAGAAGAGGAAATCAATAGACCTATTTCAATGAGGGTTGTGTATTCTGCAACTGTAAGTATCACTTCAGCTTCCTCAGGAGAACATGAGAAGGAGGAATAAAAATCAATTAGGAGAGAGAAAGGGTGGAAAGATCCTCATCAAAAAAGAATTAATTGGGGCCTGCATTGTGGTGCATCAGGTTAAGCTACCATCTGCAATGCGGGAGTCTCACATGAGCACCAGTTTTTGTCTTGGATGCTATATTTCCAACCCAGCTCCTTACTAACACATCTGGGAAAGCAGCAGAAGATGGTATGGGTACTTGGACCCTTGAACTCCTTGTGGGAGAACTCAATGGAGTTCCAGGTTTCTGGCTTTGGCCTTGTCCAACTCCAGCCATTGAAACCATTTGGGGAGTGAGCCAGTGGATGGAAGAGCTCTCTTTTTCTCCCTCTCTCTGTAACTCTGCCTTTTAAATAAATAAATAAATATTTTAAAGAGTGAATTAACTCTTGAGGGCCACACAAAATTAGAGAGTGTTCTCAACAAAATGTAGTTAGCTCCTGATAGGCACCAGATAAACACCCATGGCATGGGAGACCCAAAGAAGCTCCTGGCTCCTGGCTTTGAATGGAACCAACTCTGGCCGTTTTAGCCATCTGGGGAGTGAACCAGCGGATGGAACATACACACACACACACACACACACATATACACTCTGCCTTTCTGTAACTATGCCTCTCAAATAAACAAATATTTTTTAAAAAAAAATTTAAAAAATAGAGGGGGAAAGATCACATCAGCCTACATGTTGTTAGTTTTCCCAAAGCAGAGAAAAATCTCTTTAATTTTTAAAAACTAGAAAAGGAGAGAAAGGCTGTCAGTTGAGAATGAGGGTGTGAAAGAGTTATTAAAATGTTCTAGAAAAAGATGAAAAGGTGTGATAAGGTCCATGAGAAGAAACTTGTCAAATGTTGCATGAAAAAAAGCCAGAAAACAAACATTCTAGCCTTGGTAGGCTATTTTCTCTGAATTGTAATTACTCAACTCTATCTTTGTAGCAGGAAAAAAGCCAAAGATAACACATATATACATGAACATAACAGTGCTTCTGAGAACTTTATTAACAAAACAGTGTGTTGGAATTGGCCACGAGCCATAAATTGAAACCCTAATCTGGGGCAATGTATGTAGGGACTTGTGTTTGGTTGTTAGAGACACCCAAAGCCCACTGGAGGTTGCAGATTGGAACTCCAACCTAAGTTGCCAGCAAGGTTGAGGTTGAATACATTTCTCCAGGCAAGAGGAGCTGGATATCATCAGAAAGGTGGTGGCCACACAGGGATTTTGGTCTCTGGTTAGTCTCCTATAGCTGCTTTAAATAATGGGGACTCCTATTTTTGTGGAAGCAAATACCCTCCCCTGCCCCTTTACCCTTCACATCTTTATAATTTGAGGTGTCCAGAGTAAAAAAATATTTTTTTTCTCTAGAAAAGCTTCTGAGAGAATTCAAGAATAAGAGGTCCTGTTATTAACACAGAGCACTGTTACAAACTTTAAATATTTTATTTAAAAAACAGCCCTTGAATAGCTGGTATGGCCCAGTGTTTAAAGTGCTGCTTGGAATCCCAGGATCTCATATGGAGTACTTGAACCTGAGTACCATTTCTGCTTCCAATCTAATTTGCTGGTAATACGCACCCTGGGAAGGAGCAGAGGACTGCTCAAGGACTTGAGTCCCTGACATCCCCATGAAGATTTCTATGGCATTCCTGATTGCTGGCTTTGGCCTGGCCCAGCCCTGGCTATTATGGATTTGGGGAAATAAACAAGCAGATGAAATCTCTCTCTCTCTCTCTCTCTCTCTCTCTCACTCTCACTCTCTCTCTGTTACTCTGCCTTTCAAAAACAAAAATAAATAAATAACAGTTGTTCATAAACTAAGAGCTCCTTGTTCAATAGCTAAATTAAATGTCAGTTGTGGAAGCAATAACTTATCAGATGGGATTCAAAGTCAAGTACTGGAAATTAATTGAGCGTCCTAAAGTATTTTCAATGTATTTCAAAAACTTATGGGTATTTTATTTGAGATTTACTAATGCCTTTGCTTGCCTATGCTCATTTCATGAATAAATTGGTCAATGTCCTGTATAATAAAATAGGAGGATCACCTTAAATTCCTCAACCTGAGCTACTCTCAAATCCAGTGAGTAAAAACTCAATCAACATTTTACCTCTTGTTACTCAAAGCGTGGAACTCAGGGCTGCAGCCAGTATCCACTGGAAGTTCGTAGAAGTGCACAATCTCAGCTCTGTGCGTGGCCACTGAGCCAAGGTCTACACTGCTGCCCTGCCCCAAAACCCCAGGAATGTGTTGTGCTCACTAACCTCTCAGAAGCCAGACTCTAGCACCGCCTCCATATTCCTGAGACAGAAAAGAAAATTACTGTGAAAGTATTGCAATCACTTGGTTTCATTTCACAATTTTCTGTAGAACTCATTACAACCCTTTGAATTAGTTGGTCATGCTGGCTAATAATTTCAGTTCTGGCCTCTAACTGTCATTCAGAAGATCTGCTCTGAAAAATCAAAAGGAAGAATATTAAATTATGAGGAGTTGTTCCATTCATTGCTTTCCTCCTAACTCTAAGAGCTTTATTTTTAGATGAATAATTGCATCCTTTGTACTGAGAACAAATTAATAACCACTTGCATTTAGCAATTCCAATTTCACCAATGCAAGGGCTCATGTAACAGTCAGAGTAGAATATCACAGTGACAATTAGTTAAAATTTAGCTGGCCTTGTGGAAAAAAATCTCAATTCCAAGGGCAGCTGTTGTTAAATGAGGACATTTGGGTTACTAGGCAAATATTAAATTAGATGAGTTTGCAGAGGCCATAAACATGTTATTCCAGCACCCTACAAGAAGATAATAGAAGTCATAACAAATAGGCTTTGAAATCACATTTTAATTAGACAAACTGTTTTATACAGGATCCCTGACACAGCACCAGCGATGAGGCCATGCAGCTAGTTAAACATATAGATATGAGCCATTCTATCTTGAAATAAAATTATACCACTTAATAAGCAGTTTTGCTCAAAAATAACAACTTCTGTAAATCATTATAACTAGAATAATATTGAGAATAACATTGAGTTTGGAATACGCCCTATTTGACTGTATTATTATTAAACGTTATCTCTGGTACCATAACAAAGTTCCATTTTCTGGATGTATTTTTCAATAATAGGAAAATAAAATAAACTGAAAAAGGTCACCATCAAATATTCTTGATTCACTATTTCAGAGACAGTGGGGGCAGGATAGCAAAGCAGGAACACTGAAAAGTGTGTATGTTCTGAAATTCAGGTAAAGTCATATTTTTAGTGTCTTCTCTCTTCTTTTTGTTTTTTTTTTTTTTTAAAGATTTATTTATTTGAAAGGCAGAGATACAGAAAGAAGGGGAGAGAGAGACAGAGAAGAGACAGAGAGAGATCTTCTATCCACTGGTTCACTTCCCAAATGGCAGCAATGGCTGGGGCTGGGCGAGACTGAAGCCAGGAGCCAGCAGCTTCTTCCAGGTCTCCCAGGTGGGTGTAAAATCAGAGAAGACCCCCTAAAATTTTCATTAAAATGTGGCCCTTTAAAGTTCCCTAGAAATGCTATCCGGGGTGCTACCAGAATTTGGGGTGCCTTACAATTTCACCATGGGCTTATGACTAAATCCCTGATATTAATAAGCCCAAGAGGGTTCTTGCCTAATATTTAGAGAAGAATTCTAAATACCGGCACAGATAAACAAGGCAGCATGGTACGGTTTTAAGCTTTTATTTAGTGAGAAAGATGCATAGGAGAGTGAGAGCTTTATTTAAGAGAGAGAAGTGAATGGGGGTTCATACTGAGCACCAGGAACAAGCCACGTGGAAGAGCATCTAGGCCAGGAAGCCTTCGGGCCATGTGCCCTGGAGGCACGGGGCTACAGCAAGCCCTTTCCTAGCAAGAGGCCAGGGAAAAAGAGCAGGCCGGGCCACACCATGGCCCAGCTTTTAACCCGCTTCCAAAGGGGAGTGGTTAATTAACCTGATTGGCTGGTGGGCACCCAGGTGTGGCCAGGTAGGTAAATGAGGCCACTCAGGGGCATGGCAAGAGCATCAGGTCGGGGCATGAGGTCACACAGGGGCGGGGCGAAGGCGTGGTCCTCCAGTTCACAAATGTGATCAATTTTAACCTGTATGCCTGCCTACTTCAGGTGCAGGGGCCAGGCACCTGCTCCATCTTCCTCTGCTTTCTCAGGCACATTAGCAGGGAGCTAGAGAACTTGAACAGGCACTCACACGGAATGCCAACACTGCAGGCAGAAGCTTAACCTACGATGCCACAGTTCCAACTCCTCTCTTCCTTTAGGTAAGACTGAATGTCCCTAATTTAGTAACGGGGTAATGCAGTTTAATCTGTTTTCTAGGTGCTTCATTTTACTCTTACCACCTGGCTCCTTCAGATTTTATTTTCTTTAAGAGAATCCTGGTAAGCAGATGGGCAGACTATTCACCTGGTCCCCTGAGAAAATGATGACGCTCACTTCCAGCTTAGCATAATTTGTTTCAGGTGAATCTCAGTAGGCTCAAAAGCCACAGCACAGATTATCTCCTTGCTGGTATTGCTGGGAAGCAAAAAAACAAGAAAGGATGCAACTGAGAAGTGCTTTACATTCTTTAGAAACAGAGAAGGAACTGAGAATGAGCAGTCCAAAAAGCTAAAGTGATGCAAATAGCTCACTGTGAAATAGCAAGGGAAGATCAAGTATGGAAGGACAGTACCCAACAGGGACAAAAATAGCATCCAGTCACACATTATATATAGAGAAATAGAAATTTGTTTGTGAAGACATCTCCTAGTTAGGATATTTTTGAAAGTCTCACTAACAACCAAATACAAAATCGTGGTGGGGAGTGGAGGGAGAGAAACGGTGGTTGAAGACTTTCTGTAACTTAGACCAAGTCAACAACATCATTCAAAATCAAAATATTTTGTCTGCTAATCCATACCATGAATCCAGCTAACTTGCACATTAAAATATTTATTTACTTATTTATTATTTGAAAGGCCCACAGGGGGGAGAGAGAGAGAGAAGAGAGAGAGAGAGAGAGAGAGAGAGAGAGAGAGAGATTGAAAGATACAGACATGCAGACAAGGGAGAAAGTGATCCCATCCATTGGTTCACTCCACAAATGGCCATGACTGGGACAAGCCAGAAGCCAGGAACTCAATTCATAACCTGTCTTTCTAAGCCTCAGGGACCAAGTACTTGAGCCACCACTTGCTGCCTTCCAGGATTCTAGTTAGCAGAAAGCTAGAATCATCAGTGGGGTCAGAACAAGAACTTAAATACTCTGAGGCAGAAAGTGGGTGTCCCAGGAGTCATCCTAAACAGTGAGTCAAATACCTACTCCCAAACTAACTTCTATATCATCAGAACTTTAGTGATAATTAGGCTGCTCAGTGCTATACTCACTGTTTTTATGTTTGGCTTTAAAAGTCTTAGAAAACATTCAAACATTCACACACACACACACACACACAAAATATGACTTAGCATTACCCTGATGCAAGACTGGTAGTGTGCTATTCACTTTCCTTCAAATCAACAGTGTCTCTTTTAGAAAATATGATAGGACCAAAGAGGGTTATCCCCGGAATACAAAGTTGGTTCAGCACTGGAAAATGCATACTGTAATTTATAATGTAACTGACTAAATTATAAAACATTTTCATCAAACAATTAATAAAATTATTTTCTTTCACCTTATAAAAGATATGTGCCCTAAAATCTTGAAAAGCAGTGTACTCAGATGTTAATAATCTATTTAAAACAAACGCTGGAAGTATAACAAGATCACCAGTTACTAGCATTTATCCACGCATTAACATTAGACAAGAACACTAAAATTGATGAAATTCTTAATACTGTTTGGGTCTTATCTCCAAATTATCTTATAACTCAACAAAATACCAGACTCTCAAAAGGGCGTGTATTTTAGTTTGCCAAAGAGTATTGATAAGTAGAATGACAAACTTTTTGTGGAAAAATAATGACTGGTCTGTAATGAAAGCACAGTTGGCCTCAAATAATAATTTGAAATGTATCAGGCAGGTCGTTTTAGATTACTGGGGAATGGAGGGGCCACTTAATAAAGGGGGAAGAGACAATTCATTTTCTACTTGGGAAAGTTAATTTAAAATTTAAGTTGCAATATATTAGAAACCTAAATGAGAGTCACATAATATTAAACAGTTATAGAAAATAGACCAATAGCTTTATTAATAGGGAACCTGGACATAAACATCACACAGTTACAAATCCTCGATATGCACAGGAGATTGCTATCTGCTACAGGTACCAAAGCCCACAGATGATCAGTTACTTTATGTCAATGCTGCAGTATTTGGATGCAACCTGCGCACATCCTCCTGTGTAACCTAAATCATGTCTAGATTACTCACAATAGCTAACATCATGTAAATGTTATTATAGTGTATTGTTTGTGGAATAATGACAAGAAAAAAGTGTGCATAAAATCAGCACGGGTGCATTGTTAAATGCGTTTCTGATCTGTTTGGGTGAATCCATGGATGTGAAACCTACTGAAGTGGAGGACTAATTCTACTGCTTTAATAAATAATCCCCAAATTCAGTGATTCAACGAATCACTTGCTTTCTATTTCTTGTATTTTTAGAAGAGACATTTATTTGTTTGAAAGTCAGAGCTACAAAGAGAGAGAGAGATCACCCATTCAGTGGTTCACTCCCCAGATGACAATAGCCACTGGGCTGGACCAGATAGAATCCTGGAGCCAGGTGCTTCTTCTGGGTTTCCCATGTGAGTGGGAGAGGCAGAAGCACTTGGGTCACATGCCGCTGCTTCTCTCAAGCCATTAGCAGGAAGCTGATTGGAAGTGGAGCAGCCAAAATTAAAACAGGCACTCATTTGTTTTGCCAGCATTGAGGCGATGGCTTTACCTGCTACAATGAAATGCTGGCCCCATTATATTTCTCATATAACATCTTCTGTTGATCTGGGTGTCTGGTCAAAGAAATAGGAACTTCTAAGTAGAATTGCCTTAATATCAAACAAATCATCATCATTATCATCATCCTCATCAGAGAACTAATAAACAAATTCAGGAAAGTCACAATATTCAATAGAAAGAGGCAAAATGTATTTAGATTTCTATACAGTAACAATGAGAAATATGCAAAGAAGTTGAGGAAAAAAATTCTGTTTGCAATCATGTCAGAAAGAATATAAAGAAACAGAACCAAGGAGGTGTAAGACTTTGTTTTTTACTAAATTTTTTTTCTTCTCTTTGTTTTGTACCATCAATTGTCCTACCATCAGCTTGACAAACTGTCTTGTAACTATGCAGATTAGTTGTTAAACCCTTCTAGTGAATTTTTCATTTCATTTTTTTTTTACTTTTTAGCACTGTCATAGAGCTGTTGCAGGCTTTTGGAGAGTGAACCAGCAGATGGTTGCTCCTTTTCTCTCTGTGTCTTTTTATCTTTCAAATAATAAATGAATACATAATTAATGAGAACTTCCAGACAACTCTTCATTTCTGAAAGGTGTTTAGGCTCCTCTATACTGCACTGTTACCCTGTTTCATCATATTTACTAGGTCTCCTTTACCTGTTTTCCTCTAGGAGTAATATTTCATATAATTACAGATATTTTCTTACCCTTCCCTCCAGAATGTAAGCTCCTTGAATACAAAAGTGTCATTTTTTCCAGATTTATCTGAAACTAAAACAATGACTAATAGTTGCTCAGAGGTCAGTGAACACTTGTTGACTGTACAATGTGGTCCTCCGGTGTACATGAGGGAACTTAAATATATTCATGTGAAAAGGTAGAGGTAACCTATATTCGAGTAGCTGGGTTACAGTCCCAGCTCCACCCTCAATTACAGCTTCCTGCTAATGTGTACCCAGGAGGCAGCAGGGGATGGCTCAGTTACTTCAGGCTTTGCCATTCACATGGGATTACCAGACCAAGATCCCAGCCACTGGCTTCAAACTGGACAGTTCTCTGGACTGCAGCATTTGGGGAAGGAACCAGCACATGGAAGATGTCTATCTGTCTCTTTCCCACTGTTTCTTTTTCTTCGTCTCTCTGGCTTGCAAATAATACAATTTTTAAAAAATGGAATTAAAATGTAAGTTTATGGTGCAGTTTTAGCCAGGTGGCCACATGGCCCAACCTCTGTAATGGGATTAGCTGCTCCTGCTTCCCTGCCCGCCCTCGGGCAAAGTGTTCAAAAGGGCCTGGTCCTGAACACGTGCTCTCTAGCCCCCTCCTCTGGTCTCTTGGCTCTCTCTCTTGGCTTCTCCCCTGCTTTCTTGGCTCCTCTCTCTTGGCTTGTCTCTCTGCTCTACCTTCTCTCCTTACTACCTTCTCTCCTCTGTTTCTCTCTTATACTCTTCTCTCTCTTTCCCTTCGCCGCCCCTTCACTCCAGTCTGTTGGATGTTCCCCAATAAACTCTTTCCCTTAAAAAAATGAAAGTTTATTTTAGTGCAAACAATTTTTTAACCTATATATAAGTTTTCCTGATATATGTTTCCATGAACTTTTGGAAGATGCTTCATATTTAATCTGTGAATGGACTAATTCACAAATTAATAGGATATCTCTTAAGATATATCTAAATTATTGTAATTAAATATATATGGAAGGAAAATATATTGTTTTATTTCAGAAATAATATTGACTTAAAATAACTGGAAACCTCACAATAATTTGGGCTAATTTTTAATATTGACTGCTATTTGGCTTTATTAGAAATTTTATTAAGTGTTAACAATTGGAAAAGGACTTTGATTACTTGTTCGTGAATGTTACAATCTGAATTCATATTTCTGTTTATACATTTACAACTTAAAAGCGATTTCTAGAATATTAACATAAAATGTACTGCTGTAAAAATATTTCAGTGTTTTTAGTTAGAACAAATCATTTATTTGTCTTTCCTGAGTATTTGTTTTGAAATCCTTGGGGAGCAGTAAACTAAAAAACAAACAAAAAAAAATCATTAGTTCTGAGAAGATAAAAATTTTGCTGCAGCGTGAACACTAGTGTTATTAAAATCTCCATTGGATGAAATGAACAATTAAAAGATTGAGTTGCAAATATAACTGTAAAGAAATAAAAGAATCAACCATATATGGTTTATATGTGGGGCTGGTGCTGTGGCACAGTTGGTTAATCCTCCGCCTGGGGCACTGACATTCCATACGGGCACCAGTGTGAGTCCTGGATGCTCCACTTCTGATCCAGCTCTCTGCTGTGGCCTGGGAAAGCAGTAGAAGATGGCCCATGTCCTTGGGCCCCTGCACCCTCGTGGGAGACCCAGAAGAAGCTCCTGGCTCCTGGCTTCAGATCAGCTCAGCTCTGGCCATTATTGC
The DNA here is from genome assembly GCF_964237555.1 of Oryctolagus cuniculus. Lineage (NCBI taxonomy): Eukaryota > Metazoa > Chordata > Mammalia > Lagomorpha > Leporidae > Oryctolagus > Oryctolagus cuniculus. The sequence goes on along the minus strand of NC_091444.1, from coordinate 94,561,594 downwards.
CATTTTGGGAGTGAATCAATGGATAGAAGACCTTTCTCTCTGCCTCTGCCTCTCTGTAACTCTGCCTTTCAAATAAATAAATAAATCTTTTTAAAAACTTTCATTGTTTCATGTTATCCTTTTTATTGTTTCCATCCTTCACATTGCAATGCCTACCTCCATCTTGGTAATTACGCATGATAGCTCTCAATGTCTATAATCAATTAGATTTGATAAGGGTTTTGGAGAACATCCCTAATATTTCTTTTAAATGAGGAGTCCAAGTTTCAGTACAAAGGTGATGAGATCAAGACAACATGGTGACAAACCCAAGCACAACCTAGGCCTTCCAGGACTTATCTGTACTTGATACATAAAGTTTAGAGATTTTTAATGACCAAATATTCTACCATTCATTCTACACATTCTCTCTTTTCCATACTTCTTTAAATAATATTTTATTAATATTGAATAATATTGATTGATATTACAAAGATAAAAATGTAAAATGTAGATGAGCTTAATATATTACAAAATAAATTTGTTATATTGTGACTCTCTAGATATTTTGGCTGCATAAAATATGAGTTGATAAAATTTAGAATATGCATATAAATGGCTCCCAAATATATACCTGTTCCCTAAGTGCTGTCCTTCTGTCTAAGAATTTTGAAGGTGTTAAATGAGCCAAACTAAATGAGAATATGAATCCAAGTGTCTAATGACTAGTCTCTGTAATTTCGTCTTATGAACAATGAAAAGGATAGAAAGGTACACATGAATGAAACATTATTGCCCAAATACAGACTTTCTTTTCTTGTTTTTAGCATAAGACATAGAATCATGGTCCATAAGTAGAGGTAAGGAGTCATCCCAATCAACATATTTTTAGTTCTACCACTAGAAAATGCAACCTCATCAGTGAACTTAACTCGAAGTAATCATGCAAAAATTCCCCTAAGAGAGAATAAGGGGGTGGGTGGAAGATAGGAAATTTGATAGGCATATAAAACATCTACATTCTTTAGAATAAATGCAGATTTGATAAATATTCATTGATGCTCCTGCTATTCATGGTAGTAATCCATAACAATTGTGAAGAATAAAAATAAAAAGAGTAATTAAAGATAATTAGAATTTTAAAAAATCATACCCTCAGATGGAATATTTCTTGAGAAATCTTCAAATGACAATTTTCTGAATTAATTTTAAGTTTGCATCACCCAGAATGATCTGAAACTATCTTACTGATTACTCAAACTGAGAGAATATAATTATGATGATTCTAACATTGTTCAAAGTAATTACTGCAGTTCAGCAAGTTCAACATAAACTTGTACTAATATGAGACTATTTGGAGATAATGTGAGGATAATCATGAATAAAATCTGAAATAAATAGTTAAGTTTTATACCTGAAAATAACGCTGAAATTCTTAGACAAGGCATCTGTAAATAATTGGGCATTGTTTTTGATTATCTGATTGATCATGTTTCATTGAAATAGGCACCTGCCTTCTGATTACAAATAATAAGCAAGCTTTCTTAACCTTTTAATTTTTGCATCACCCATAAATATTTTAACATAATTAAAATTATGTGATAACTTTGTTGGGGCAAATATTGTATTTCATATTTTAAAATAAGCTATATACTTCGAAGTATTTCACTTAAAAATGGTAATGAAACTTTTGCATGAAGATATTCAAAATTAGTAGAACCAGGTTAACTCATTAAATTTTAACTAATTAATTAATTAAAAGGGAAAGAGACAGAAAGAAGTTATAGACAGAGAAAGAGAGACATATATCAATCTTTTATTTATTGCTTCACTCCCCTAGGAGCCTATAATGGCTTGTCTGGGCCAGGCAGAAATCAGGAACTAAGAACTCCATCTGAGTTTTGCACATGGCTGGCAGGATCCTAAGTACCTGGCCATCATTGACTGTTTTCCCAGCAGCATAACCAAGGAGCTGGACAAGAAGAAGAGCAGCCAGAAATGTGAACCAACACTCCAAAGTAGGACACAGGTGTCACAAGCGGCAGCTTAAACCACTGTGCCACAATGTTCAAATTACTTAAAATTTAAGAATACATAATGAGTATGCAACAAATTCTTTCTTAAGATTAATTAGTAGAAGTTCAAGGAAAATTAATGCTCAAAGTAGAGGGAACCAAATCAATAATCAATTTATTTTCAACTACCTATTTATTCATTTATTCTATCAAATTTCATTCAAATACTTATTTATTCAATTAGTTATTTATTCAAGAGTTATTTATATAATTACATATTAATTCAAATACTTTATCAAATATTTATTGAGTTGCTATTGCATTCTAGACCCTCTCTACAAGGATATCTCTAAGAGCCATATTTCCCAGATTTACCTGATTACAATTAAGATTCAGTTGTCGGCTGGCGCCGCGGCTCACTAGGCTAATCCTCCACCTTGCAGCGCCGGCACACCGGGTTCTAGTCCCGATTGGGGCGCCAGATTCTGTCCCGGTTGCCTCTCTTCCAGGCCAGCTCTCTGCTGTGGCCCAGGAGTGCAGTGGAGGATGGCCCAAGTGCTTGGGCCCTGCACCCACATGGGAGACCAGGAGAAGCACCTGGCTACTGCCATTGGATCAGTGCGATGCTCTGGCCGCAGCGCGCTGGCCGCGGTGGCCATTGGAGGGTGAACCAACGGCAAAGGAAGACCAGTGGCCAAAATGTATCTGCAATCATGGATAAATCTCTGGAGATAGTATAGAAACCAAAACACTGCATGAATAATACGTTGCTTGATGACCAGAGTTTGACAGAGTAATGCATTGAGGTAAGGAGGAGTTTAGGTAATTACCCACAGCAAAACACCAGGGACAGCAGAGAATGAGCCTGCGGCTGAAGGCTCTGACAACACCATCGGACTTTTCTTCTGTAACCTCAAGATTTCTTCACATACCACACTCATACTGTTTTTCAAAGGGTTCAGATAGCATAAAAATTCCCGTAGGGAAGCATTGTACCTAAAACTCTTGTATAAAATACTGAATCAGGTAAACATTACTCTTGTTGAAAGGGAATTCTAAGACTAGTTAAACCTCAAAAAATTCACTTGATCAAGAAAAATCATTCCAGAACTGGATGGCATTCCAGATCAAAGCAGATTCTGAGTGCCTCCTCTAACTATATAAAATGCTATTTTTAACCAAAACATTAGGAAATGACATATAGAGATTACCTAATTTGTGCAGTTTGATGTTTACCTTATTTGGGCGTGAAGTGGAAACCATTAGCCTGAAACTGGCAGAAAGACCAGCTGCTGTGACTGGCTGAGTTTCAGTCACTTAGTGACAAGGATATGCTCTTGGGCTGGTTCACAACCTACTTGTATGAAGGTATCTTGTAGTTCACTATATAAGGAGGCCAAATTGGGACGAATTTGTTATTCAAGGACGGAGGCTGTTTCAGGACAAATTTATTTCTGTTTAACACTCTGTTGGAGTGTGTTAATATGCAGCCAATACCCAATGAGCTGTGAGAGATAAATAACAGGGAAGGACAAATTAGGTACAAAATAATGAGTATAGCCTATTTGGTTTGGTGGTTAAGCACATGGCTTTTGTACAAATGTGAACGAGTGAGTACTAGAGAATCTTTCGTGGGTAATAGAGTCTTTAATGGTTCTTTAACAAGGTTGAGATTGTGAAAGTTCAAATATCTGGGCAGTTATTCCAGGAAAATGGTAAATTCTTCTGTAACAAATGTATTTCACAAAAAGGAATACCAAATTATGAGAAAATAATATATTCTAAAATATGTGGGGGCTGGTGTTCTGGTGTAATAGATTAAGAAGCTTCCTAAAATGCCGGCATCCCGTATGCGTGCCTGTTTGATTCCTAGCTGCTCCACTTTAGATCCAGCTCCCTATTAATGCACCTGGGAAACCAGCAGAAGATGGTCTGAGTACTTCGGGCCCTGCATACAAGTGGGAGACCAGGAAGAAGATCCTGGCTCTTTTCTTTTTTTTTTTTTTTAATAGACTTATTGTTATTTATTTGAAAGAGTAAGTTACAGAGAGAGGTAGAGAGAAAAGAGAGAGGTCTTTCATCTGCTGGTTCACTCCCCAGATGGCCACAATGGCCCAAGCTGCGCTGATTCGAAGCCAGGAGCCAGGAGCTTCTTCTGAGTCTCCCATGTGGGTGCCGGGGGACCAAGGACTTGGGCCATCTTCCACTGCTTTCCCAGGCCACAGCAGAGAGCTGGATCAGAAGAGGAGCAGCCAGGACTAGAACCAGCACCCATATGGGATGCTGGAGCTTCAGGCCAGGGCTTTAACCACTGCGCCACAGCACTGGCTGCAAGCTCTGGCTCTTAACTTCATTCTGGACCATTCCTGGCCATTGCAGCCATTTGAGGAGTGAACCAACAGATAGAAGACCTCTCTCTCTTTCTCTCTTTCTCTCTTTCTCTCTTTCTCTCTTTCTCTCTCTGCCTTTCAAATAATGTTTTCCTTTTAATTTTATTTAAGTTAGGCAAATTTCATGTATTTCATATTAGGAAAATAGTGATACTTCCCATTCTACCCTCCTTTCTGTCCATTCTCCCACCTTTCCTCCTCCTTCCTCTCTTAATTTTTACAATGATCTATTTTCAGTTTATACTCAGAAGATTAATCCTACACTAAGTAAAGAGTTCAACAAATAGTATGAAGAAAAAAAAAAAAAAACACTGTACCTCAACAGTAGAGACAAGGACTTTCAAATAAATAAATAAATCTAAAAAAATAACTACTCCAAGAAAAAATATTTGAAAACAGGAATTAGTCAAAATAAATGTCTTATTGATTTAAGTGTGACTTATAAACATAAAGATGACCTCAACTTTAAAACCAGCAAAATGCTCTGATCAAAAAACTTAGGTGATAATGATTTTAACATAATTCCATAGGTTCTGTGACTATTAGAGTCTGATGACTTGGAATTGAATATCCATCAGATGACAAATGTACACAGTGTGACTCTAAAGGATGTAAAGATGAAATATGGCTACATGACTACACATGTAAACACAGAAATAAAAATTCAAGACCATGTCTATAAGGCTGTTACATCAAAAAAAAGGAAAGGTATATTCTGTAGAGAAATTCACTTAAAAGGTAGATGATGAAAACATAAAATTTCCATCTGTGTGATCAAACGAAGCATATCTAAAATTTCTAATTCTTTTTGGTCAAAGTTGTATAGAAATCTTTTTAAAAAACAGCAATCTTCAATGAATGAGATCAGTTTTGAAACTCAATATATACTATATTTTTCGACTTCTTATTACTATAAGGAGACACCCAAGGAAGTCTAATTATGAAGAAAAGATATTTACTTAGTTTAAGGGCATTTCATGGACATTGGCTTTGTTCTGGTGAGAGCCATCTCGATTGCTTCAAATCACAAGGGACAGCAGTGTTGGGAGCAAGGGATCAATGGGAATGGGGGCCAAGCACATGTTTTTATAAAATTCCTCTTGAAAGAACTAAGAAAGGTCCTATTGATAGATACCTTAGTCCCTTTCCAGAGAATTCATTCAACTAGCCTAAGGAGCTCCCACTGGATTCTCACCTTGTAACGGGTTCACGTCAACTCTGAATACTGTCATCCTGAAACCAAGCATCCAACACATGGACGGGTAGAGGAAAACCACACCCAAACCATAACAGATAAATAAATTAACCTTAAAATCATGCATGTTGGAGCTACCTGTGTGGTGCAGTGGGCTAGGCCTCCCCTGTGGCATCCGCATCCCACATGAGTGCCATTCTTGTTCCAGCTCCATTCTTCCCATCCAGCTCTCTGCTATGGCCTAGGAAATCAATAGAAGATGGCCCAAGTACTCGGGCCTCTGCACCTGCATGGGGAGACCCAGACGTTCTCGGCTCCTGGCTTCAGGTCAGCCCAGCCCTGGCCACTCTATTTAGGGAGTGAACCAGTGGATGGAAGAACTTTGTCTCTCCCTCTCTCTATCTTTGGCTCTACCTCTTAAGTAAATAGAATATTTTAAAAGTAATGCATGTTTTGGAAGAACTGATATAAAGTCAATAGACAAGAAAATTGTAAATAACTTTTCATTAAACAAAGTTAGAAATCAGTTTAAAATATTTTATTTTAGTTCTTTCCCACATCATAAGATGGAATGATAATGAAATTTAACTATAATGGTTCCATTTATTGCCTTTACTTAACAAAATTAAACAACTTCCAGTCAATTGCATTTATATTTATAAAAACTTGCTCATTTGTAAATTTGCAAGTATGGAAAACATCAGTTTATATAATCAAATGGCACAGATAATTTTTTTTCTTGACAGGCAGAGTGGACAGTGAGAGAGAGAGACAGAGAGAAAGGTCTTCCTTTGCCGTTGGTTCACCCTCCAATGGACACCGTGGCCTGCGCGCTGCAGCCAGCACACTGCGCTGATCCGATGGCAGGAGCCAGGTACTTCTCCTGGTCTCCCATGGGGTGCAGGGCCCAAGTACTTGGGCCATCTTCCACTGCACTCCCTGGCCACAGCAGAGAGCTGGACTGGAAGTGGAACAGCTGGGATTAGAACCGGAGCCCATATGGGATGCCAGTGCTGCAAGCAGAGGATTAACCTTATTCTTAAATAATGATTAGAATCCATAAGGAACTAATTATTTAATTATGTGCAAATTTAATTTATTTGTATACATTTTTATATAAGTATACTATAAATGCATATTTATTTATATAAATTTGCTGGATATGGGGACTTGGGCCCTGCACCTGCATGGGAGACCAGGAGAAAGCACCTGGCTCCTGGCTTTGGATCAGCGCAGCTCCGGCCATAGCAGCCATTTGGGGAGTGAACCAACAGAAGGAAGACCTTTCTCTCTGTCTCTCTCTCAGTGTCAATAACTCTACTTGTCAACTAAAAATTTTAAAAAAGGTAAATCTCAAATCTTAATACATTATTCATATTTTGCTGGCTGTTTCTATGGACATGAATATATACCAGCGTTTTTCTCTTAAATTTCTTCTATATTTAGAGGTCAGGAATCAGAGAGCATGTGTTCAGCCTGGTGACTAAGATGCCTGCAACCCACATCAGAGTACCTGGGCTCAGTTCTCTGCTATGATTCCAGCTTCCTGCTAACGCAGACCCTGAGTGGCAGAGATGATGATTCCAATAATTGGGTTCCTTCCATTCCAATGCGAGAACTGATTGCATTCCTATCTCCAGGCTTTGATCTGTTCCAGCCCAGATCACTGTGCGTATTTGAGGGGAGGAATGAACCAGTGGATGGCAGCTTTTTCTCTTTCTCTGTCTCTCTGCCTTTCAAATAAGTAAATCAATAAACAAGGTTCAGGTGCAAATTTATCTTTGCCGAATACTAATGTATTGCTGCATGCATTTGGAACATTGATATATCGAATTATAGGGAAATATTTTTCACATAAGATAAACACCAATTACACTAAGGAAGTAATTATATGCACATCTAATACTAATTTTATCATCATATAAAGAAACATAAAATTTACAATAATTGTATATCACTTGAAATGTGTGTAATTTATATATTCATTTTAATAGTGTAACTTTGAAGAAAAAGTGTCAATGCAGAGTTTTTTGATGTTGTTTTTGTTAAGCAGAAATTGCTTTTGTGGCAAAGACTTGTTACCTTAAAAATCCTCAAATTCATTTTCATTGTTCATCTAAACCTCACTGTACAATTTCTGGCACAGTAAGAGAATACAGAGTAGATAGGTATAGAAAATGATTTTGGAACTAAGTCAGCATTTTTATAGAATATGGTTTTTAAATGAAGTATTTCTCTGTCTTTAAGCCCTTAAAAGCTATCACATGCTTTTTTTCTTCATCTTAACTTTTCTCAGTAACTCTAGAAATAGTCTTTTTCAAAATTTGGAATCATGTCTAAAAATAACATAAAGGCTTAAAATATTTTCATTTTTTAGACTTTTTTCTGAATTAAGATATCCACATTCCCAAAATTGTGAAAAATGCACCAACTGATTATATTAAGCAAAATGTGATTCACATTTAAGTTACTTAATTCTGGTGGAAATTATTTATATCTATTCCATCTTTAGAGAGAGGTGGGCATTTTACTTATGAAATATAATATCCGTTACATGAATTTCCCAGTATTATACAAAATGATGGTTCTTATAGAAGAAAAAATGAAACAAGGTTCTAGATGAAAAGAAATTTAGCTGTTTTATTTTCATTTTTAGACACATTTGTCCTTCTCCAAGACCCACAGTTAGGGAACTGTCTCAGGCAGTAAGTTGTATTGATAGACTGTACAGGTGCTCATCCCTGGGCTTCACCTTCACCATTCCATGTCTTCATGATATTATTTATCTGCTTTCTGGATATTTATATCTCGAATGTAAACTGCACATGGCATGTGCGAATGATACTCTTGATCATTTTAAAATTGTTGAGATTTTTATCCTGGTGATGGAATTTTTTGCATTAACATGAAGAGAGCATTTATCCTTGCACTCAGCTACGTGAGGCATCTCAACAATAAATCAGCAGAAGCTGTAGGTTTTCACTTTATTTTGCTGTCAATCCAGTTCTTGCGTTATCAACGCAAAGAACAAGTATCATATACCTAATGTCTAAACTACTAAGAGAACTCATTTTTTCTTTACGATCTTGTCCTTTCTACCAAAATGTTCTGTCGGAATCTCTCCTCCAGTTTAAGATAACTAGTGATGATCTGGGATTTAATGCGCCTGCCTCATGGTTTTAATTCCTTCCGTGTGGATATTAGAAATGTGGCATGAAGACTTTAAGAGCACAAGGGCAGTGGAAATGAGCAGGGGGGAGCCATGGTGAGTGGAGTCTATCTTGTATACCTCTTCTTGAACAAAATCTGTTATCCTAAAACACTGCTCACATATCCTTTATTCATTGCATTCAATTAGGCCTGTGTGGAGCTTATTTACAGTACGAAACTTTAGGTATAAACAGATAGACTTACGTTTTAATTAAGAATTTTCTGTACCACTCACATGTTGCATGGAATTCGATATTTGAAGTAAAAGCTGCAATATTTAACCTTAGACGTTGTTCACACTGGTTTCTGTGTATCATAGGGGACAGTTTCATTCCAAATGCAATAGTAATTGTTGTGAACAATAACAGTACCTAGTGGAAAAATGTTTACATTGATTGGAGAGTAATGAACTATTTTCTACAAGTAGAAATTGATCAAATTCACTGTAAGAAGGGACAAGGAAAAGGTAGGCAAGGAACAAAAAAAAAAGAAACACAAAACAAAGTAAATAATAAAACAGGAGGCTCGATCTCAATCATGTTAAATGTTAATAGAATAAACTATTAATTAAAAGGCAGAGATTATTAGAAAATATTTTAAAAACTGTACTCAACTGTATGCTGCCCACAAAGATATTCCTTAAATATAAACACATAGATATTTTGAGAGTATATGTAAGGAAATGCATATTATATGCAAGCATTAAGCTATATAAGAACATATAACATATGGCTAAATAAGCTACATAAGCATCAGATAAAATTTGTTCCAAAGCAAATATCTCAGGTAAGGGGGCATATTGAAAAAAGTTCAATCCTTCAGGATAATCACTAAGATCATTTCAAAAATTCATAAATCAAAAATCACCAGAAGAGAAGATGTATTACACAATTCTGTAATCATAAGAGGAAATCTGGCATCTTTCTATTAGTTATCTAATCCTGCAAAGCAAGTAATTCCAAAACCTAGTGACTTAAAGCTCACTATTCAGTAGTAGATTCAGAGTCCTATAGAGTCCTGGCTCTGAGTCTCTCGTAGTGTTGTGTTCACATGTCTGCTGCAGCCACAGTTATCTGAGTGCTGCTTTGGGCTGGACATCCGTAGAATCTTACTTATGTGGCTGGCATGATGGTGCAAATTCTCTATTCTCTCCTTCTTAACTGCATTTTAGTGACAGGAAACTTTTCTTCATCGCTTACATGAAGATGTTTTGATAATGTGCTGTGCTCTGAAAATGTCTTTTTTCTGAGCTTTTTGTCTGTTCCTTCTAGTCTGTTTTCACGTTCCAAAGAGAATTTCCCTCAGTCTCTTGTCTAGGTCAATTCGTCCTACCTGCCGTCTCTTCCATGTCATCACCTCCCTTTGTTTTTTCACCCATTTTTAGCAATTAAAAAAAATGCTGTAATTTTACTTAAAAATCATTGTTACATAGTTCATTTGGATTTAAAATTTGTGAATCAGGGTCAGAAAAAATACAGAAAATCAGATTGTCACGTCATACATACACAAAGCTCAGACTTTAGTAAGTATCAATTTTACCAACAATTTCAAGTACGCCAACTAGTCAAGAGGCATCAGTGAAATCAGAGACAAGGTGAGGCCCAGGATCGACTACTTGCCTCCCCAGGAGAAGCAAGGTTATCAAAGATCACCTCAAGTCTGAAACATGTTTACTATAGACTCAGATAGATACAAACTGTTCTGATATTACCCAGGAGGCATTCTCCATCAATTGGAAATCCTGGGTTTATCATCAGCAGTGCCAGACAACTAAGCATCTGTTGTCAATGGCATTTCATGAACATGGGCTGTCTTGCTACCATCACTTGCCATGGTGTGTGCCACCAACACATTTACAGTGAGGTTAGCTCTGACCAGCCCAGAAGTTCTTTCCTGGTAATTCTCTTCAGCTTTACCCATTCGACTCCCTTCCCCTCCTCATTCTCCCATGGTCATTTTCTATAAAGTTCAACCTGTTGCACAAGAGTTTATGAAAGGTACTCAGGTTCCAGGAGATTGCTAATTAATATGATTTAATGATGCATGGAGCAAATTACCCTTACGCATAAAAGAAATCTTAAATGAAAATTGCAATCTCTTTTCTTAATTTGGAACTCACTTGTATATAATTGTTATTCAGTAATTGATTTTCTCTCTTCATGTTATTTCTTAATGTTATATTCTTGAGGTCCAGAAAATTCCTTAATAATGTCAGTAAGTATTGCTAAAAAAGGATTGAAGAATATGTCTTTAATATATGTCATAACAATACTTATTATTTACCATGCCTTCTCTGCTCTTGGCTGAAACCATGTTCTTTCTTCCTATTTTTTCTCGTTCCTTTGCTCATCCTCATGGACTCTGTAGCACTTTCTTTTTTGTTATTCTTGGTGTTTGTTTATTGCTTTTTAATTAATTTTTTTGGCAGGCAGAGTGGACAGTGAGAGAGAGAGACAGAGAGAAAGGTCTTCCTTTGCCGTTGGTTCACCCTCCAATGGCCGCCGCGGCCAGCGCACCGTGCTGATCCGATGGCAGGAGCCAGGTACTTATCCTGGTCTCCCACAGGGTGCAGGGCCCAAGGACTTGGGCCATCCTCCACTGCATTCCTGGCCACAGCAGAGAGCTGGCCTGGAAGAGGGGCAACCGGGACAGAATCTGGCGCCCCAACCGGGACTAGAACCTGGTGTGCCGGCGCCGCAAGGCAGAGTATTAGCCTAGTGAGCCACGGCATTGGCTTTAATTAATTTTTTTAAATTTAATTACTTTTTGTCAGATTCAATTTAGTTTGTAGGTGAAATTATAAGTATATAATGATATTCCACTGTGCTCTCCCTCCCTTCCTCCTCCTTTCTCTCCTTCCCACCCTCCCTCCCTCTCCCTCTCTTTTATTTTAGTTTTTGAGATGATGCTTTCTAAATTTCCATTACTGTAAAAAGGCCAAATGCATCTGTAGCACTTTCAATCACACAAAAATTACTGGAACTCCCAAAATCAGTCTTGAGAAAAGGCATGGGGTATTCAAAATTTGGGAGTGTAATGGTCAGTTTTATGTGCCCTGACAACCAAGAGGAACTTGTCTGAAATGGACACCAGGAAAATGTGTCTGGAATACAGAAGATTCTTTAAGGTATGCTTTGCATCAACATCCCTGTGATCGAGGTCAATGGAAAACCAGAACAACCAAAGCCCAACAGCACTACATGGCCCAAACATCAACAACATGAGCTTGAGTGAAACACACCAGGCGGAGAACCATTATCACTTGAAGAATTGCTATGGGCAAAGAGAGTACAAATAGTGGAACAGCAGTAGGTAGTTATAAATACTAGCTGTATTATAGGACCAGTTACAGAAAACAGCATTGTAATGTTTATGAGTAATCTTTCTTATTTGTTACCTCTTTATAAATTATGGTCCGGTTTTATAATTTACTTTTGTAATGATTATCATGAGTTTCATGTGCCAAATAATTCTACAGTTCCTGGTTAATGTAATTAAACACTGTGGTGTTATTTTATAGATATGATTACAGATGATAATCAACGAACTTAAACAAAGGAGATTATATTAGATCATCTGGGCAGGGGCTGATTCCATCAGTTGAAAGGCTGTGAGGACAGCAATGAGCTTACTGTGGGAAACAACAGTGCAAGAGTGGAAGCAGCTTTAGCCAGTGCCCAGGGTTTCTTTCTTTTTTTTTTTTTTTTTTTTTTTTTTTTTTTTTTTTTTTTTTTGACAGGCAGAGTGGATAGTGAGAGAGAGAGACAGAGAGAAAGGTCTTCCTTTGCCGTTGGTTCACCTTCACCCTCCAATGGCCGCCATGGCTGGCGCGCTGCGGCCGCCAGTGCACCACGCTGATCCGATGGAGGAGCCAGGTGCTTTTCCTGGTCTCCCATGGGGTGCAGGGCCCAAGCACCTGGGCCATCCTCCACTGCACTCCCGGGCCACAGCAGAGAGCTGGCCTGGAAGAGGGGCAACCGGGACAGAACCCGGTGCCCCGACCGGGACTAGAACCCGGTGTGCCGTTGCCGTTAGGTGGAGGATTAGCCTAGTGAGCCGCGGCGCTGGCTGCCCAGGGTTTCTAACTTGCCCTTGCTGACAGCCAGCTCTACAGATGTCATCTGTCCCATCCACTAATTCCCTGCCACAACTCTCTTCCTATCGGTTTCATCCCATTCTATTTCTCCAGTTTAGCTTTATATAGGAGGAGAAATTACCGCACAAAGTCCCGTCTCAGCTCTATTTTCTAACACTCTGGGAAAAATCTCATAAATGTCATACATACCCCATACTCAATCTCCAAGTGTGTTTCAGTCCAGGTGTTCTCTCTACATCTGTTTTTCTGAACAGTCTTCCAAGGCTTTCATCTGTCTTTTTACTTAGATGAAAATTTCATCCTATTTCATGCTCAGCTTATAAACAGTAATCTTGAAGGTCTGTAAGGGTGTTTCTCATAAAGTATTAGCTATGATGCTGTCCATATGCTGAGAATCTGAAGTTAATAAGGAGAATAATAGAAGCATAGAGTCTTAACCCAGGTATAAAGATGCTGTAATTTTGCCATGCCATGATTTCTAAAGGTATTTTTCATCAAGCTCTAGTTCTGTGAAATGACCAATTGTGGAAAATTTTCTTTGAACAAACTTTCTTTTTTTAAAATTTTTTTTAACTTTTATTTAATGAATATAAATTTCCAAAGTACAGTTTATGGATTACAATGGTTCCCCCTCCCATAACTTCCCTCCCACCCGCAACGCTCCCCTTTCCCTCTCCTTCCCCCCTTCCATTCACATCAAGATTCATTTTCAATTCTCTTTATATACAGAAGATCAGGTTAGCATATATTAAGTAAATATTTCAACAGTTTGCACCCACATAGAAACACAAAGTGAAAAATACTGTTTCTTAGAAATCCACATACAATCTCTTCTTGGCTGCTGCCATAATTTGGGGAGTGAACCACTGAATGGGAGATCCCTGTATCTGTGTCTCTCCCTCACTGTCTCTGTTGCCCTGTCTTTTAAATGAATGAATAAATATTAGCATAGTAAAAGCACTGAAAATTATGGACATTTTTCCTCAGTCTTTAAGGTTTTATTTGTTTCAGGCCTTTAAAAATCTGTTTAACCTATGAACTCTTCTTCACAACATTAATTTAGAATAGCCAGAATCATAAAGCTTACCCAAGAATTGCTAGATGGGAGCTCACTCTTCTATTCTTATAAGTAAGGTAACTATATGACTCTTTTTTTCTAGCCAGGAAATGTTTCAGATTAAAAGGTATGTTTTTGCTGGGTATTTTGGGAAAAAATGGAGGGAATCAGTAGTAACCAGGACAGCATCCCAGTTTTCTCCCTTAACCTAAGGTAACTGAAAACAGCGCTGTGTTTATCTTTAAACAGTAGTATCTGTAATATCCTACCCACATAAGTCCTTAAATAAAAATTATGCATTCTCTGAAAATAAAATTGGAAATACCAAAATGCCTAAAGCTATTTCATTAGAAACATGAAAGCTGTGCATGACACAATGAATAAAGAACAAGGCTTTGTTTGGTGAAGGTATAACACCGGGTGGTTAGTAATCTGTCCCTATTGTATGTCTAAATTGGAATGCCTGGATAATAATTTAGCCTTAGCCACCAGGAAGAGATGGCGACTCACATAAATCACACACCACAGAGGCTATTGCTCACTAAACAAATACCAACAGAAAGAATAATGTTTGCCTAATGGTGGTGAAATGTCAGACAGTGTGGACTCAGCAAAGCAATCACTAGCAGCCCACACAGACTGATTCCGTGAAACATAATGTTCAACGGCGTGGGGTGTCTCCCCTTCCTTTGATCTCCCCACAAGAGAGAGGTGATTTTCCTAGATGAAAGTGAAGTATGTCTTATTGCTTGATGTCTACATTAAGGTTTGGTTGAGGACGAGGAAAATAAATATTAATTCAAAGAAAGAAAAGAAGAATGGAGGAAGTATTAAAACTGAGAAAGGTACAAGTAGAATTTTTGATGCATATATATTAATTTATTTTAAAGGGAGATCCTCAATACCCACTAGAATATAATAAATTACTTTTCTGTGTAGATTGTGAAGGTTCACAAATGTATACAATACCTTAAAAACTGTTTGCACTCAAATACTATAAAAAGAAAGAAACAAGGAGCAAATGGAGGAACAGGAGTTCAAGGAATTTTAAAATATATTACACCAGAGACTGTGTCTAAAATACTTTAGTCACAGGGTCGGTGCTGTGTCTCACTTGGGTAATCCTCCGCCTGCGTCGCCAGCATCTCATGTGGCACTGGGTTCTAGTCCCAGTTGCTCCTCTTCCAGTCCAGCTCTCTGCTGTGGTCTGGGAGGGCATTGGAGGATGGCCCAAGTGCTTGGGCCCCTGCACCCGCATGGCAGACCAGAAAGAGGCACCTGGCTCCTGGCTTGGATTGGCCCAGCGGCCATTTGGGGAGTGAACCAACGGAAGGAAGACCTTTCTCTCTGTCTCTCTCTCACTGTTTGTAACTCTACCTGTCAAAATACATAAATAAAAATCCTTTAAAAATACTTTAATCACTATAATACTGCAATATTTCATGAGTATCTTTTTAGTTTAGGTAATAGTTTATTTTTAAAAGACATCCTAAAAGATGAAAAATTCATCAATTATTTTCTTTCACTCCAAATTATGCCCTAGAATTATTAATTTGAGGGTTAGTAATAAAGGGAACTAGTGTTTTTGCTAAGAACCACCACCAAAATTATACAAATGATATGCATTTTGTCATCATACCACTATGTTCAGTCAGTAGTTCACTTGAGAACATGAAAATATATTTAGAATGCTAATAGCAATTTTCCTTAGATATTCAGACCTATTTTATTCTATCATTAATATCATTAATATTCTTTTAAAAAGTATTTAGAATAAGGTGAGCAAATTTCATGTATTTCATACACATAGATTTTGGAGCACAGTGATGCTTCCCCCACTACCCTCCCTCTTGCCCACGCTCCCAAAATCTCTCTGCTTTCCTTTCTTATTCTTTCTTTTAATTTTTACAATGACAATTTCAGTTTATTCTATAATCATCAGATTAACCCTGCACTAAATAACTAATTCAACAAATAGTAAGAAGGGAAAAAAAAAACCTGTTCCTCAACCATACAGACAAGAGCTGCAATAAATAATCAAATATTGAAATGCCAATTTCACTCATATAATTACTTTTTTTGTACTCTGTTATCACAAGTCAGGGAAAGCATAATATTTGTATATCTATCAAGAGATCTTTTATCACTTTGATTCATGGGCAAGAGGATATATTGAATAATATGGATTACATTTGAATCTCAGTTTAAATGTCATATGGATGAATAAAAGTATGTTAATTCAAGTAAATTATAAATATTCCTGACTATGACATAGATTTACGTACTATGGAATTAAAATCCTATGATAGAGCAGCGTTTTGCTTGTCACAGTTTACTGACAGTCACTTAAGAATGGCCAGGTGATATGGTCTACCTCAGCCCATGGAGCAAGAATCTGAGATAGAACGGATGCTGGGGGCCATTTATTTATCTTTTCTCATATTTCAGCAGAAAGAGACCAATTCTGGTGAGATCACTTAAATTTCCTAAACATGCCTACACACTAGAGCTAAATTGAGCCTGACAAGCTTGTCTTTCAACTCACAATTCTGTGCTTGTTCTTCTACTGACGCTTATTGCCCATCAAGTGATTCAAAACCTGGCCAAAAATTAATGCCGCAGAAAGTTTATGCATGTTACCATGCATTATGAACACTAGTGTATAATGCAAGTACTTTATACCACTGTGATGTGAAGTAAACACACTGTTTTAATGAAGATTTATGGGCAATAAAAGGAGGAGTGTTTGAAATAGTAAATACAGCAGGCTGGATAGCAATGTTTCTTTGTACACTGAGTTATATTGGTTGGGAAAATTCAATGCACCAAATTCTCTACATTCTGATTGCATTTTCACAGAGAAAATTATTTTGTTATTTTGATATCATCTTCAGTATAAATTGGCACATTCGCAAAATAGTAGGTTGAATAGTGTGATACAAAGTACTTGGTTCTTATGAGAGAAGTTTTTCTTTGAAAATCAGTTCACTTTTGTGGTTTTTAGCTGGTTTTCTTGTGGGTAATTATACAGGAGCTAAGTACAATGAGTATTTCTGTCTCTCTGGGCACTTACTAATTTGGCATGTTGTTCTTACTCCTTCGTCTTATGAAGATGGCTGATGTGAGTTTCTAAGGGAAAAAGAAATGTTGGGTTTTTTTAAGCTTTATTTTGTTGAAAGGCAGAGATATGGAGAGAAAGGGAGGGACAGAGAAAGAGATCTTCCAACCACTGGTTTACTCTAAAGCAGCAGCAGGCAGGGCTGGGCCATTCCAAAGACAAGAGCCCGAAACTTATTTGAACCATATTCTGTTGCTTTCCCAACCACATTTGCAGGGGATTCAATCGAAATTGGAGCAGATAGGATTCAAACTGGCGCACCAATACAGAATGTTGGCATCGCAGATACTCCTAAACCCATTATGGCACACCTACTATCCTATGAAGTAACTCTTAATGTGCTTAGAAGCAGCTTTCTGGATTTTTCAATCTAAGGGATAAACCTGAAAAAAATAAGCTAAAAGACTTTTGAATATCTTCATGATTTACTTGGGAGACAAGGTTCAATGTGTAATGACCAAACATTTGAACTTCTATGCCATGAATTCATTAGGATGTGGAATGTTTATTTCCTGGAATATAAAATATATTATTGTTTCCTCTGTTAAAAAGATTTGGTGCATTTGACTTAAATGAACTCATTCTTTCATAATTTTATACTTTTCCCTAAAAATTGGGAATCAACTTACTTAACTCTCTCCTGTTTGGTTTTATATGATTTTTACATAAACAACTAGCTTGTAGTCTGGGAGTAAAGTCATAACAAGTCAACCACTTACAACCCCATTTTTGATCAGTGATAATTGATGATTTTAACTCTCTAGGGTCAAGACTAGAAGAAGGGTGTAATTCTTTTTTTTTTTTAAAAAAAAGAATTTTATTTATTTATTTCAAAGGATGAATAACAGAGAGAAGAGGGGAGATAGAAAGAGAAAAATATCTACCACCCACTGGTTCACTCCCCAAAATTGCCTCAACAGCCAGAGCTGGGCAGCCAGAAGCCAGAAAATCCATCAAGGTCTCCCACTTGGGTGGCAGAGGCCCAAGGAATTGGGCCATCTTCTCCTGCTTTTCCAAGCCCTTAGCAGGGAGCTGAATCCAAAGTGGAGTAGCTAGGATTCAAACCAGTGTCCATATAGGATACTGACATTATAGTTGGTGGCTTGACTCACTATGTCACAATGCTGGCACAATTCTTTGCTATTTATTTTTTGTTTTTTTCCCCACATACATTTTTTAAAAAGTACATTAGAAAACTGGGTAGTTAACATATAATCATATATCATTTTTGCATATACCATATTTCATTAAAATATTTTAATAAATACAACCAGTTCTTTTCTTCCTGAACATAACATTATTTGTCAAATCATGTACAAAAGCATTACCATTGTCCCAAAAGGAAAGTGCTATTTACAGTACCTGCAACGCCAGGGGCTCCTAAAGCACTGGCTTGATATATTTATTAACCCAGTAATAGACATCTTTTGATGGACGATGAAAGAGGTTACCCTGCATCATAACAAATGTGCAATTCTCAAGCTATTTATAAATATGAAAATGTCAAGGCTACCGTACAGCAGTACAGGTAAGAGTCTAAACTATATTTGTGATAAAGATTGGATGTGGTAACCTATTGACTGATTTTCTTTTATGGTCACTACATAAAAATTCTTTCTGTAGTGAGCATGAGACATTATGCAGAAGGTACAAAATAAACAGCATTTCATGTGAGTATCATTATCTTTGGAGTTAGACTACTATTGGATGTATAACAAATCCCCATGATTTCATCATCTCTTGGAGTTTCCACACACTCAGCAGTAGAACGTGATCAAAATGAGGTCTTGCTTTCTTAGTGATTCATCCCATGATGGAACACAGGGAAAACAATAACTATGCAGTGAATGATTATTGTGGTACATAAGTCAAAATGGGTGCCAGAATTAAGAATACAAGTAAAAGGTGGTTGCTACAGATGGACCAATTTACTATTATACTCATTTTAACTCTAGGGAAATTAAAATAAATTTTAAAATATATAGATATGCTAAAAGGGAATATACAAAGAAATCATATTAAATTATTAAATCAATCCTAGTCAGGCAGATATGAAAGCAATCAAACAAAAACCCTAATAAATAAAACCCACAAACATAGGAGATTTTACCACATATATTTCAGTAATTAATTTGAATATAAATTGAATATATATGGTTTATAAACTGATTGAAATACAGAGATTGTCAGAATGGACAAGGACATGATAATTCTGCAGTGTGTGTAAGAAACTCAATTCAAATAAAAACTCAGTTTAAAACTGTAGAGATGGGAAATAATATATTAATCAAAAGAAGGGCAAGAACTGGGAATACCAACATTCTTATAAGGAATTTTTGATGTGATAGAACTGTTTTTTAAACTGAACTCAGTTGACATTTGCAGAATTTCTAAAATAAATTTCCAAATTCTTAGGGACTGTATGCTTATAATATTCTGGTGAATATACCTCAATAAAACTGTTTTTTTTTTAAGTTATGGAATTTCCTTTGATGATACCATCATTCCTCTTTTACTATTTGCAAATGGTCTCTTACATGGTATAATTCAAAGAACAATTATAAAACAGATCTCGTTGTTAAATACACAGATGGCCTATATGCTTGTACTCCCATATAATGGAATGAGTTATATTTGCAGAAGCACCCAATGTTTAATAAAATGTGAAGTACAACAGTACTTCAGAAGATGCCTGGAGAAGCTGATGCTAGTGTTGGTGGTTGTTATGGCTGCTGGAGCAGAAAATATAATATCAAACTGACACACTGGGTAACCAGATTATGAGAAGTGTATACTGCCCTTGAGTATGATTTTCATTATTTCCTGATAGAGAGATTACAACTTTTGATTATATTGACCTAGAAACGAGATCTATTTCCTTTAGAGAGCTCATCTCCTAATTGTTGGTACTATTGAGTTCCCTGCTTATCCAGGCAACTTAATTTATGGAAGTCATATTCCAGAATCCTCCAATAAATCTATTTTCAAAGTATCTTTCCCAATCCACAGGACGACATTCTAGGCCTTTCGGGGATGGCTCTTTTGTGTTTTCATATACATTTAGACTACTAAACATCATGAATGAGGCACATAGTACTTCAGTAGTACCTCATGGTACATAGGTACTGAGGTACATATAATAGTAGGTAAAAGTAGATGTATTTTTTTTTCAAATAGTGAATGTGGAATCCAGACATATGAAGGGTCAACTATATACATGCACTGAAATGCTTTCTGGAGGTCACTATCATCTTTCAGTAGCTTACTTTTGTGCAGTAACACCAGATATATTACCTTTACTGTCAAGTCCATGACTGACACCTGACCTTTTTCTCAATTATGTTGCACCAACCCCAATGTCCCATTTCTTGGATTCATGATACAAAATAAATGTCAGTCATAAATATCAATATCTGTATGTGTATAATTACATGTCACATACAATATTATTAATAAAATTTCTTTGTTTACTTATAGGGCATGAAAACACAAAGAAGTGCCAGCATAGTTTAATTCATATAAACCCTAGTATATTTTCTTATTTATACTCTATTTTGTTTACATTTTGTTATTTCTTACTATGAAAAATGAATGTAATTTGCTGTTCTCTCTACTCAAACCACTCCATGGGAAAGAGGAAGCTGAATTTTATATAATTTCTTCCTTAAAATAAACTTATAGAACTATTAATATCAAATTTGAATTTTTAATATTGTTGGCAAAAATTATAAAAATCAATAAAGCTTGCTAATGCTCACTTAGTAATATCCAACAAAAAATGCAAAATTTCTGAACAGCATAGTTTTAGTGGAAGTGAACATAGAAAAAGAAGTAATCAGGGAAATACTAGACTTAAGGCAGTGTCAAGGCAATGATAAACAATGATATATCAAATACATAATCTAAAGAAAAGTTAACTTTACTATAATCTGTGAAATGTAACACACATCTCTAAATGAAGATATTATTTCCACTGTCACATAAAATGTTGAGGTTTCAGTGGTTTTAGTTTAGTTCCTGAAGTCACTCCCTGAGAAGTGAAGGAGTAAAGCAAGGAGAATCCAAAACCTAAGATAGCAGATTTTTTTTCTTTTTACAGGCAGAGTTAGACAGTGAGAGAGAGAAAGAGACAAAGAGAAAGGTCTTCCTTCTGTTGGTTCAACACCCCCCCCCCCCCCCAATGGCTGCTTCGGCCAGCACGCTGTGCCGATCCGAAGCCAGGAACCAGGTGCTTCCTTCTAGTCTCCCAAGCATTTGGGCTATCCTCCACTGCTTTCCCAGGCCACAGCAGAGAGCTGGCCTGGAAGAGGAGCAACCGGGACAGAATCCGGCGCCCCAACCAGGACTAGAACCCAGTGTGCCGGCGCCGCAGGCGGAGGATTAGCCAAATGAGCCGCAGTGCCAGACAAGATAGCAGATTTTTTCAATTTATATTTAATGTCATATAATGACAACATGTAATTGACTTTTGTAAGAAAAAATACACTAATTTGGAGAAATCCAGTATCCACATAGGAAAACAATAAAATAATAAATTCTCCAGTTCATAAATTTTGCTAATTGCCATTTAATCAAATCACCAATA
This sequence comes from Oryctolagus cuniculus, assembly GCF_964237555.1. Lineage (NCBI taxonomy): Eukaryota > Metazoa > Chordata > Mammalia > Lagomorpha > Leporidae > Oryctolagus > Oryctolagus cuniculus. The sequence goes on along the minus strand of NC_091444.1, from coordinate 94,539,949 downwards.
GATGTTTGCTATAGTTTCGTCACATATGCTATGCTTTTAAAATGTGTTTGCTTGACTTGGGGGAATGCAAAGACTTTGACATAACCAATTTACTTATCTTTTTAAATTTTTATTAAAGTAAAGAGAACAGATTTAAGGTATTTCATAGATACAATTCTAGTAAGATACCCAGAACAAATCTAAATAAGCATTATATGGATATCTACAGTTTCACACTTTCTTTGAGAACATATTTTGTACATTATGATAAACATTTCCCTGATTTTTTGCATTGTCAAGTTTTGGTGCTGTTTTTGTGTCTGTTGCTTTTGTCATTTTAGGTATAAACAATGAAGATAGAGAGTTTAAGTTCTTATATATTTATATAATTGACTGGATAATTAAACTAAATCAAACTGCAGTTAGTTATAATAGAGAAAAAGGGGGAACTCGAGTCTTCCTTAAACTTAGATATTTTATACAAACCTAATTCCGGTTTATTGTAGAACTTTTTTTTTTTATTTGACAGGTAGAATTATAGACAGTGAGAGAGAGAGACAGAGAGAAAGGTCTTCCTTCCACTGGTTCACTCTCCAAATGGCCGCTACGGCCAGCACTGTGCCGATGCAAAGCCAGAGCCAGGTGCTTCCTCCTGGTCTCCCATGCAGGTGCAAGGACCCAAGAACTTGGGCCATCCTCCACTGCTTTCCTGAACCACAGCAGAGAGCTAGACTGGAAGAGGAGCAACCGGGACTAGAACCTGGTGCCCATAAGGGATGCCAGTGCCGCAGGCAGAGGATTAACCAAGTGAGCCATGGCACTGGCCCCTATTGTAGAACTTTAATCACAGAAGTTACATATGAGTTATCTTGCTTCTGAGACAGTCCACATTTTGGTTATAATATGTTGGATGATCTAGACTACAATAGTAGGAAAAAATATGTAACTAACACATCTTACATTTTTACAAAAATCTGGATATTTCTGTTACTGTGTTGCTCAGAAGACCTCGGTATTGTCATAGGAGTTAATACATAACTTTAAAAGAAAACTTTGGGAAGTCCTGCAGTGAAAATCACATAACAATTTATGATGCTTGAAAGTAACTAAAATCCTACAACATTACAACATGTTTCCCAAAGAAACATGGTTTGTCATTGCTGCTTCTTTCATAAAATGTCCCTAATAGTGTCAACCTTAACCATATGAACAGCTCAACTAATAATGTTATCCCTTAAGAATAATCAAAGCCAAGAAATCTAGGCATTTGTGGGTTTATGATAGACACTTAGAACTGCAAGGTGGCAAGTATCATTATTCTGTGAAAAATGTATACATGAAATGCACGAATTTTTTCCCTTTTATAAATAAAAAATTAAATGAAAGAAAAGGATGTACACCTCTTGCAGCAATAATCATCATACGTACTTCAGTAGTCTCAGGGCAATCATGTCTAGATGAGTGTCTACATATTATGCCAGTCTACGTCAACAGTAAGACAACAGAAGATACTGGAAATTGCTCAAGAGTTGTCCACACTTAGAGATTCATGTGGCTGCTTCAGGACTATGTCATAGTGAAGCGAACTCAGGGTCACATTAAATGAGCTAAGCAGAGCATTCCTGTTAATGAACAACAGCTAGAAACTAACCATCAGGTTCCGACAGTTCCAACCAAGATGAACATTCAGGTGGGAGTAAGTTAATGCCAAGTAGTGATTTTTGTAGACTTTATTGTATCTGGTTCAGGATGAAGCAGGGAACTGTGTTTGAGGTTCTGCTATAGAGCATGATTCCATGTTCACAGAGATTCAATGGCCAAGACAGATTGTCACATCAAACAGCACTCCATGGGAGTTCTTGAATGGAATGACAGTGTGTCTTCTTTAAGCAAAATTAAAAAAAAATTAAAAAATAAATTTTTATCTTGTAGCTACCAATCTCATTGGAGTTTATAAATCATCTTATAATTAAAAATTACCATTTATAAAACTCACTTCCAGTCTGACTCTACCATATATTGATATGACCTTGGAAATGGTATTTGGTTCCCAGGAGCTTCATTTAAAGCAAACAAATTAAGGAAATGGTCATAATGGCTTGCCCTTTTTTTTTAAACTTTTATTTAATGAATATAAATTTCCAAAGTACGACTTATGGATTACAATGGCTTCCCCCCCATACCATCCCTCCCACCCACTACCCTCCCCTTTCCCACTCCCTCTCCCCTTCCATTCACATCAAGATTCATTTTCGATTATCTTAATATACAGAAGATCAGCTTAGTATACATTAAGTAAGGATTTCAACAGTTTGCTCCCACACAGAAACATAGAGTGAAAAATACTAGATGATTTTTTTTTAAATAATGATGAAATCAGAGCAGACCTATTGTCATGTAATCCCAGTGAGAGTCAAGTTGGGAATTGATAATTTTTTTTTTTTTACAGAGGCTCAGTTTAGTATGCATTAAGTAAAGATTTCAACAGTTTGCACCCTCATAGAAACACAAAGTGAATTATATTGTTTGAGTACTCGTTATGGCATTAAATCTCAATGCACTGCACATTAAGGACAGAGATCCTACATGAGGAGTAAGTGCACAGTGACTCCTGTTGTTGACTTTACCAATTGACACTCCTGTCTATGGCATCAGTAATCTCCCTATGCTCCAGTCATGAGTTTCCAAGGCTATGGAAGCCCTATGAGTTCTCCGACTCTTATCTTGTTTAGACAAGGTCATAGTCAAAGTGGAGGTTCTCTCCTCCCTTCAGAGAAAGGTACCTCCTTCTTTGATGGCCTGTTCTTTCCACTGGGATCTCACTCACAGAGATCTTTTGCCAGAGTGTCTTGGCTTTCCATGCCTGAAATACTCTCATGGGCTTTTCAGCCAGGTCCGAATGCCTTTAGGGCTGATTCTGAGGCCAGAGTGCTATTTAGGACATCTGCCATTCTATGAGTCTGCTGAGTATCTCACTTCCCATGTTGGATCACTCTCCCCTTTATTTATTCTATCGGTTAGTGTTAGCAGGTATTAGACTTGTTTATGTGCTCCCTTTGACTCTTAGTTTTTTCATTATGATCAATTGTGAACTGAAATTGATCACTTGGAATAGTGAGATGGCATTGGTACATGCCACCTTGATGGGATTGAATTGGAATCCCCTGGTATGTTTCTAACTCTACCATTTGGGGCAAGTCATCTTGAGCATGTCCCAAATTATACATCTCTTCCCTCTCTTATTCCCACTCTTATGTTTAACAGGGATCACATTTCAGTTAATTTTCAACACTTAAGAATAACTGTGTATTAACTACAGAATTAAACGAGTCATACCAAGCAGAACAGACAAAAAAACTACCAAGAGGGACAACGTACCAAGTTGCCCACCAACAGTCAGGGCCATGCTGATCAAGTCACTGTTTCTCATAGTGTCCATTTCACTTCAGGAGGTTTCCTTTTTTTGGTGTTCAGTCAGTTGTCACCGATCAGGAAGAACATATGGTATTTGTCCCTTTGGGACTGGCTTTCTTCACTCAGCATGATGTGTTCCAGATTCCTCCATTTTGTTGCAAATGACTGGATTTCATTGTTTCTTACCGCGGTATAGTATTCTAAAGAGTACATATCCCATAATTTCTTTATCCAGTCTACCGTTGATGGGCATTTAGGTTGGTTCCAGGTCTTGGCTATTGTGAATTGAGCTGCAATAAACATTAGGGTGCAGACCTCTTTTTTTGTTTGCCAATTTAAATTCCTTTGGGTAAATTCCAAGGAGTGGGATGGCTGGGTCGAACGGTAGGGTTATCTTCAGGTTTCTGAGGAATCTCCAGACTGACTTCCATAGTGGCTTGACCAGTTTGCATTCCCACCAACAGTGGGTTAGTGTCCCTTTTTCCCCACATCCTCGCCAGCATCTGTTGTTGGTAGATTTCTGCATGTGAGCCATTCTAACCGGGGTGAGGTGAAACCTCATTGTGGTTTTGATTTGCATTTCCCTGATTGTTAATGACCTTGAACATTTTTTCATGTGCCTGTTGGTCATTTGGGTTTCCTCTTTTGAAAAGTGTCTATTGAGGTCCTTGGCCCATCTCTTAAGTGGGTTGTTGGTTTTGTTTTTGTGGAGTTTCTTGATCTCTTTGTAGATTCTGGTTATTAACCCTTTATCTGTTGCATAGTTTGCAAATATTTTTTCCCATTCTGTTGGTTGTCTCTTCACTCTCCTGACTGTTTCTTTTGCAGTACAGAAACTTCTCAATTTGATGCAATCCCAATAGTTGATTTTGGCTTTGACTGCCTGTGCCTCCCGGGTCTTTTCCAGAAATTCTTTGCCTGTGCCAATATCTTGAAGGGTTTCTCCAATGTTGTCTAGTAACTTGATGGTGTCAGGTAGTAGATTTAGGTCTTTAATCCATGTTGAGTGGATTTTTGTGTAAGGTGTAAGGAAGGGGTCTTGCTTCATGATTCTGCACGTGGAAATCCAATTTTCCCAGCACCATTTATTGAATAGACTGTCCTTGCTCCAGGAATTAGTTTTAGATCCTTGATCAAATATAAGTTGGCTATAGATGCAAGAAAAAGAAATTAAAGGGATACAAATTGGGAAGGAAGAACTCAAACTATCCCTCTTTGCAGATGACATGATTCTTTATTTAGGGGACCCAAAGAACTCTACTAAGAGACTATTGGAACTCATAGAAGAGTTTGGCAAAGTAGCAGGACATAAAATCAATGCACAAAAATCAACAGCCTTTGTATACACAGACAATGCCATGGCTGAGGAAGAACTTCTAAGATCAATCCATTCACAATAGCTACAAAAACAATCAAATACCTTGGAATAAACTTAACCAAGGACGTTAAAGATCTCTACGATGAAAATTACAAAACCTTAAAGAAAGAAATAGAAGAGGATACCAAGAAATGGAAAAATCTTCCATGCTCATGGATTGGAAGAATCAATATCATCAAAATGTCCATTCTCCCAAAAGCAATTTATAGATTCAATGCAATACCAATCAAGACACCGAAGACCTTCTTCTCAGATCTGGAAAAAATGGTGCTGAAATTCATATGGAGGCACAAAAGACCTCGAATAGCTAAAGCAATCTTGTACAACAAAAACAAAGCCGGAGGCATCACAATACCAGATTTCAGGACATACTACGGGGCAGTTGTAATCAAAACAGCATGGTACTGGTACAGAAACAGATGGATAGACCAATGGAATAGAATTGAAACACCAGAAATCAACCCAAACATCTATAGCCAACTTATATTTGATCAAGGCTTGCCCTTTTTAACTAGAATATTTTTAAAAGTCATTTGCTTTATTTTTTTAAAAAGATGTATTTAGTCATTTTGAAAGGCAGAGAGTTATAGAGAGGCAGAGAGGTCCTGCATGGGGAGTAAGTGCATAGTGACTTCTGTTGTTAATTTAAAAATTAACATTCATATGTATGACATCAGTGATCCCCCAAGGCTCTTGACATGAGCCTTGCTATGGGAGACTTTTGAATCCACAAAGCCTGTCAGTATTTAGGCAAGGCCATAAGCAAAGTGGAGGTTCTCTCCTCACTTTAGATAAAAGTACCTCCTTCTTTTTGAGCATTTCTTTCCACTGGGGTCTCACTCATCGAGTTCCTTCACATAGAACATATATTTTTCCACAGTGTCTTGGCTTTCCATTCCTGAAATGCTCTCATAGGCTTTTCAGCCAGACCAGAATGCCTTATGGGCTGATTCTGAGGTCAGAGTGCTATATAAAGTGGTTATCATTCTGAGTCTGCTGCTTGAACTGCTTCCCAAAAGTAATTTGCTTTAAAGGAGGTTTCATTTGAGAGGCTGTTCTTCATTATTATCCATTACTTTCTATAAATATTGATAAGGAAGTAGTTCCAGATTCCATCAGTTTTCAATGGAGCAAGAGAAGTGAACAAGAGATGCTAAAAAGAAGTAGGTTTGCAATTTATCTCTGGAGGAAAAAAATCTCCTGCTTCAACTCATTACAGGACTTAGAGAGTTACTTCTAATGTTTTCATCTCCTGACATCATTCTACAACTGTTCCAGTTAGTCTTGGCCAGTGCACAGAGAAATGAGAATAGCTTGAAGCAATAGAATTTGATAATACTAACTCTATTAACACTTGAAAACATGAAAAAGAGGGGCTGGCGCTGTGGTGTAGCTGGTAAAACTGCTGCCTGTAGTCCCAGTATCTCACATGGGCGCTGGTTCATGTCTCCGCTGCTCCACTTACAAACCAGCTCTCTGTTGTGGCCTGGGAAAGCAGTAGAAGATGGCCCAAGCCCTTGGGCCCCTGCAGCCGACAGAAGCTCCTGGCTCCTGGCTTCAGATCGGTGCAGCTCCGGCCATTGCAGCCAACTGGGGAGTGAACTATCGGATGGAAGCCCCCCACCCCGGCCTGTGTCTCCCCTTCTCTCTGTGTTTAACTCCACCTTTCAAATAAATATATAAATCTTTAAAAAAAGAAACATGAAAAAGAAAAAAATTAAGACGTTTAAGAAAAGGAGGGAATATGCCTAGCAAATTTGGTAGTGCATGCTAAATATTCAAGCAGTTATTTCTTTCATATCACTCTACCCAATGACTAGAACAGATGGAACAGAGGGAATTATTTGTGTGGAAATTTAAAACAAATGAAATGTTTTCAAAAACTTCACTGAAGTAGCAATAAAGGATATGATGACTCTATGATAACAGAGGAACATTGAGACAAAAATATGGCAGCATTTGTAAAAACACAAACTGTGACTATGGGGTTTGTAGCTTGCATCGCTAACCTTTGACCTACAAAGAGTAACAGCTACAGCTCAGACTCTCTCACTGATATCCAATTAAATGCCTGCCCTGCTGTCTGCAAAAAGTGAGAAGAGCTGAGTCATACACCTGCTGTAGCGTATTTAACAATTCAATTATCCTCACTGACTTCTTTATAAATAATCCAAAAAAAAAAAAGGAAAGAAAGAAAACAAACAAATCAAAACAGAAAGTTTTTAAAAGCAAATGAACCACATCAGCTTGATATTACAAAAGGGAGTAGGTGCAATGATTTTAGGTAAAATTTAGGTTCATTCTCTACTGACAATACTTGTATCATGGGTAAATTTGTGACTAAAATGAAGTTTGTCTGACTAAAAGAGAAGTCTCATACTAATAGGATCAGCTTGGCCACTGCCAAATTATTTAGGAAATCATTTGGATGTTTCAAGAACTCTGTGAATAGCTTTGCAACTAATCAGTTGGGATTTGAAGAATGGATGAGATTTGGAAAACTGGGGAGAAAGCGATGCCAATTTTACAAAGAGGACAACACAGGAACTTATACAGAAATAACTACGCATGAAATGGCAGCGGAACACAATGATACCCCTGCCCAACTGGAGGTTAGCTATGTTGCATGTGCTGCAAAAAAGTGTGTAAGGCTTGGATTAAATTTCATTCAGAATGTCATCCCCACAATTTCTCTATTCTTATCTGGAAACTGATTGATCAATCTGTAGACATGGACTCCTCCCCAGTAATCCATATTTTAGTGCTAGCTGTCCGGAAACACAAAGACAGCATTCGCTCCGGTGACTCTGATGACAGGCATCTCTCCCTGTCTGGACGGTACTTCAAAGATGCTCATACTTTTTGTCAGTATAAACTCATACCATATTGTGGCTGCCAACAGTTTTGGGGTAATTGGTTTACCTGATAGCCAGGAAGTCCACTTGTAGTCTCATTATTTCATCAGCTTAGTTGACTTATATTCTTTTAAAACAGTGGGATGTACTAGAGAAGCACAAACTTACTCTAGAAAATAAGGAGTTCAGTCTAGCTGGACTGCTTTCATTGTTACTAAGGAAAAGAGCAAACAACCTGCCTGTGTGACTATGACCCAGACAATAACAAATGCAATTGAGACTGAATCTCTTTGACTGCTACTGAGGCTACAGGTGTAGATAATGGTGTATTCTCTTCTTTTCTCCCACACAGTTCTGTTCCTTTTGGTTACCCCCTTTAGTTGGCTATATTGTTCAAAGAACAGGGTTTGTTCCCTTTAGTATGAGTTGTCCAGCCCCACCACAACCCATTCCCAACACAATGAGTGAAAGGAAAATGTTAGAGTGGGAATTCCTCCAAAGAGCACAGTTACCCAGTTACATTCACTAACTAAAACAGACACTTGTATGTGCAAAAGTGTTTTCTTTTAATAAAAAGATAGCACAAAGCACTGAATTAGGAGTCCTCCACTATATAGTATGAAAAAATGAATAAATGATATGCATGAGTCCCTAAGAAGGACCTGTTTCTAAAAATAACAGTATGAACTACCAGTTTGCAAATTAAGAAAATTGTCCAACTTTATATTTTGTATGTTATCTAAAACAATATTGAACATGTAGATTGCTACCAAATAATATAGATATTCGTAATAGTCATTCTTACTTAAAGGAAATTCTTATGGGATTTCCTTTAATTTGTGAGATGAGAAATATTTTTATAGCATGAATTCAGAAAACATTCCCTAATTACCTATGATATGCAATTATCTGCTTAGTATGCTTAGCAGATATATAAATTGCAACTATTCTTTTCATTTCCGAGAATATACAGAAACAATTCCCTTGATAGCTCAATCAATAGCACATATGGACAATAACTGTCCCTCCTGCTAGGATATGAACCATGCTAAGAAGTCATTCTCAAATTATATTTTTTCTCTGCATGTAAATTTGTCTAGACAAAGAGAAATGGATGTACTCAGGACTGAATGTAAATATCTTTTTCACTTGTCAACTTTATTTCTTAGAGCAAATTTAAAATTTCTATCCTACTGCCTTAGGTTTTACTTTTATGGGTTACTCTTGATGTTCTGTCACCGCTGAGTTTTGTACAAGAATCCAGGCAGCTGCCTCTGTCCTCAGGCATCCTTCCTCTTCTATTGTTTGCTTTTCACACTTCCGCAGCTCCTCTCTCATTGAATCAAGCACAACATGTCCACTAAGACACTTGGCCTAGATTAGACCTGGCAAGAAGTTTGATTCAAATCTGGCATGTGGAGATAAGGTATATCAATCCAAAGGATCTTCTTCAGAAATCTAGTGTTCAAATGGTTTCAGAGACACAAAACCAGACTAATGATCTGTAGAGATTTTATCACCTTGTAACACATTCAATTACTTCCACATATTGTAAGAAATATATACCTGGCCATATAACTGGCATATAAAACGCTGAGGGCAATAGACTAAGAGGCAAAAGTTATTGCAATATACAGTTGATTTCATTATGTATGTACTCATACATATATTGTGGATCATGCATATCATCTTGCTGAAATGAATTTCTTATTTCTTTCTACATACATTTCCACTTACATGGCCAATATCTGTAACTATAAGATGTTCTTACTTTTCTATATCTCACTTTCTTGTCCATGTCTTTCATTAGCACTTTACTGAAATAAATTAAAGTATTAGACGTATATTGGTACTCTTGGCAATTATTTTACTGAAGAAGTGTGAAATCATTCTCTCCACACATGTGCCTGTTCACATACACACACACGTATGCACACATATTCCTGCATGTGCGTGCAAGCATCCATCCACGTTTCAGGACAGAAACTTTCTCTCTATCCGTTCTCACAAATAATAGACAAAATGAGTTAGCCTAAAGAAAACAAATTAGTATGTGATGTTGACCATTAGTGGTGCTGCACTGAAACATACAGGGAGAAGGGAATATTTCCCATACACTTATTTATTTATTTTTAAATATTTATTTTTTTTTATCTGAAGGGAAGAATCACAGAGAGGCAGAGGCAAAGCCAGAGGAGAGAGGTCTTCTATCTGCTGGTTCACTCCCCAAATGGCCATAATGGCCAGAGTTGCCCAGATCTGAAACCAGGATTCAGGAGCTTCCTCCAGGTCTCCTTAGCAGGTGCAAGGGCCGAAGTGCTTGGGCCATCTTCCACTGCTTTGCCAGGCCATATCAGAGAGCTGGATCGGAAGTGGAATGGCCGAGACTCAAACCAGCACCCATATGGGATGCTGGCATTGCAGGTGGCAGCTTTACCTGCTATGTCACAGTACCGGCCCCTTCCCATACATTTAAAGAATACATACAAATAAGATAATTTAAGCATTAGTCAGGAATTACTATTTCATTTGACTTTATTCTTTCTTGATTTTTTTTTTGACAGGCAGAGTGGACAGTGAGAGAGAGAGATATAGAGAAAGGTCTTCCTTTTGCCATTGGTTTACCCTCCAATGGCCACCGTGGCCAGCGCGCTGCAGCCAGCGCACCGCTGCCGGCACACCGCGCTGATCCAGTGGCAGGAGCCAAGTATTTATCCTGGTCTCCCATGGGGTGCAGGGCCCAAGCACTTGGGCCATCCTCCATTGCACTCCCTGGCCACAGCAGAGAGCTGGCCTGGAAGAGGGGCAACTGGGACAGAATCCGGCGCCCTGACCGGGACTAGAACCTGGTGTGCCAGCGCCACAAGGCGGAGGATTAACCTAGTGAGCCGCAGCGCCAGCCTTTCTTGATTTTTAATAATAATGATAATTATCATGAACAGACAGCCTTCATTATAATCAAGTATTTTATAGCTCAAAGAAATTGGAACAGCTAAATTTGAACTACTACAATATAGGATGACTCAGGCTAAAGACAGAAAGCTAAAGAAATAGCTCGTGGTTATTCTGCAGGTGAAAACTAAAAAGATAGGGGCAGGCACCGTGGCACAGCAGGTTAACGCTCTGGCCTGAAGCGCTGGCATCCCATAAGAGCACCAGTTCGAGACCAGGCTGCTCCTCTTCCTATCCAGCTCTCTGCTATGGCCTGAGAAGGCAGTAGAAAATGGCTCAAGTCCTTGGGCCCCTGCACCCGCATGGGAGACCTGGAAGAAGCCCCTGGCTCCTGGCTTCGGATCGGTGCAGCTCCGGCCGTTGTGGCCATCTGGGGAGTGAACCACCGGCTGGAAGACCTCTCTCTCTCTCTCTCTCTCTCTCTCTCTCTCTCTCTTTGACTCCTCTCTCTGTGTAACTCTGACTTTTGAATAAATAAATAAATCTTTAAAAAAAAAGAAAATTAAGAAGATAATTTTAGCTTTCCTCTGTCAAATTTGTGTAACATATTATTGGTTTGCTATATTCTCCCAAATCTTTAAGATGATCAGTGATTTTCAGGTCATTAGAAAAAGGTAACAGCATTTTGAATAACAGAATTCAAAGATACGACTCACAAGAGATATGCTTTGAAGCATAATGTGAAGCAAAATGTTATTTCTGATATTCATTATCAGAAATATTGGGACCATTTCTTCCACTAAATCAAATATCTAATATTTCAAATCCCCAATAAGTCCAATCTCTAGCAAGTCACATTAATACACACACACACACACACACACACAATGAACTATCTTCATATCTCTTGTTTATCACTATACTCTTAATTTTTTTGCATTTCATACATTGTAGACACATAATCTTAAAAGATTTAGTGATACATCCCAAATGTTTTCTGATGTTCTTATTTGTATTTCAGGTTTCATTTCAACACTTATTTCAATGGAGTTTTTCATGCATATTTCATGTGGTCAAATCAATTCTCTACATGGCTTTAGTGTTTTCTTCCAGATTTCCTAAAAAGATTAGTTCTTTATATCGATTAATTCTTTGGATATTTAATATTCCTGAAATTTATCTTGATATTAGAGATGAATAGTATTGCTAGGGGATGAATTGTGTCTTTTAAAATCCACATGTGCCTCCATGTGGATATAAATCAACTCCACAAATGCCTAAAAACAAATGCAGAAATCAAGAAACAAAAATAAGGAAGACACCATGACAACCCCCCCCCCAAAGAATACAACATTTCTGTATTTTAATGTGAAGATGAAGAGATTGAGGAAATGATGAAAAGGAATTCAAAAAAGTAACCATAGGATTACTGAAACACAATCAGAAGCAAATCCACAAACTAAAGAAAACTATGCATGACATGAATGAAAGTTTTTTGCATGAAATTGAGATTTTAAAGAAAAATCAAAATAAAATGCTAGAAATGAAGAATACAATAGATCAAATTAAAAAAATGCAGTGGAAGCCTTAATAGCATACTTGGCAAGGGATAAGAAAGAATATATGAACTAGAAGACAAGTCTTTGGAAATCCTATAGCCAAAACAAAAGAAAAAAGGGAAAAAGAAAAAGGAGAAATTAGAAAAATTAAAAACAGTGTTGGGGATTTATGGGAAACTATTAAAAGACCCAACATATGGGTCTCAGGAGTTCCTGAAAGTGTGGGAACAAAGAGTGGACCAGAAGGCATATTTAGTGAAATATTTACAGAAAACTTCCCTAATCTGTAGATAAAAAGGGATGTCAAAATAGAGGAAGCATATTAGAACTCCTAACAGACATGACAAGAAAAGATCTTCACCAAGACAGTCCATGGTAAAACATAAAGCAAATCTAAAATGTGAACAAGAGGAATGCCAGACTACTTTCAGAGAATCTCCAGTTAGACTCACAGCAGACTTCTCATCAGAAAACTTAGAAGGGAATTATGAAATATAGTCCAAATCTTAAAAGAAAATAAAACTGTCAACCCAGATTACTGTACCCTACAAAGCTCTCATTTATGAATGAAGGTGAAATAAAGATCTTCCATAACAAACAGAGATTAAAAGAATTTGTCATTGCTCATCCAACCTTACAAAAGATGCTTAACAATGTGCTACACACAGAAACACAAGAATATGAAAGAGTATAAAAGCAGAAAATCCCCCAGGAAAGTACATAAGAAATCCAAAGTAAACAATAGGAATATTTATGGGAAAATGGCAGGTCAAGTTGTTACTTATCAATAGTCACCTTGAATGTAAATGGCCTCAGCTCTCCAGTTAAGATACAGACTGGACAAATGTATTACAAAACAAGATCCATCTATTTGTTGTCTACAAGAAACACACCTCACCAACAAAGAAACATGTAGACTGAAAGTGAAAGGATGGGAAACGACACTCCACACTAATGGGACTAACAAAAAATAGGGCAGGTGTAACCATCCTAATATCAGACAAAATAGATTTTAACATAAAAACTGTTAAAAGAGATGAATAAGGTCACTATGTAATGATTAAGGGATCAATTCAACAGGAAGATGTGACTATAATAAATATATACTCACCAAATTACATGGCACCTGGCCATTTAATAAATAAATAAATGTTAATGGATCTAACAGGGGACATAGACTCCAATAAAATAGTAACAAGGGACTTCAACACCCTGCTTTCATCAATGGACAGATCAACTAGACAGAAAGTAAACAAACAAGTTGAAGAGCTAATAGATACTTTGCACCAAATGGACCTAACTGATATCTACAGAACTTTTCACCCCACAGTTGCAGAATACACATTCTTCTCATTAGTGCATGGAAATTTCTCTAAGATAGACCATATGCTAGACCATAAATTAAAAAAAAAATCTGAATCATACCATGTCTCTTCTCTGATCACAATGGAATAAAGTTGAAAATCAACAACTCAAGAACCTCTAGATCATATGCAAACACGTGGAGAATGAACAGTGTGTTCCTGAATGAACAGTGGGTCACAAAAGAAATCAAAAGCAAATCTTTTTCATTTGATTTTGTGATTTTTTTCCTATTCAAAAATTAAAGGATTTGTATGTAATATAATATAATATAATGAATTTTCTCTCAGAAATAAACTATGGGTAATTAAGTCACTAGCAGTAAAAAAGTGTATATTTAATATATTTGCATCTCTGTCCCAAAGACTCTTTTCAAATAGTGTTACTTGGACACAGGTCAGGACTATGTAATATCTTTAGAATTATAACAATCAAATTACTGTATATTGAATAGAGGCCAAATGATACTAGTAACCTGGATAGTTTATACCAAGCCTCAAAGATAAACAATGAAGTATGCATCCCATCTTCTCTGATAAACAATTTTCTCTTCCTCTTTGCCACATCAAAATGTTCCCAAGAAACTACATTCCTATCTACATCTAAAATCCAAACACCCATTACCTTCCCTGTGTAAAGTGCTCACGATCAGCCTCTGTGGCTTTGCTCTTGTAGGTTTAGTGCACTCAGTTTCATTGAATCAATTCCAATGTCAGACACGGTAAAACATGTTGAAACAGAAATTTTCTCCAATAGCTTACTATTTTATTACCTGGGACTCTTTTTTAATAAGTGTTGATATCTGGAGCAGATAACATTAGTGCCATTGATCTTGGATGAGGATCAGGCCTCAGAACTTTGAAAATGAAATACGTGTTTCTAATCAGCGGTCACATTAGAGGAGACACCACTGTAAGGATTTCTAACCCATGTTTTGGGCTCTCTTTATATTGACAATCCTGTCTTAAATTGCTCTGTCTTCCTTCTGGGGGTCTTGACACCTTTTCTATCTCCTAACTGTGGTGATTCAATACTTCCCTTACCCTCTTTGCTTGAGTCCTTGTGTTGGCTGCCTTAACATTCCTTCATTACATGAAAATGGAATTTCAGTTCTTGTTTTAGCATGACCCTTCAGAATTAAAATTCAGATTGAGATTTGGCCCATGCTACCTGCTACATGCTACATGCCACATGCCCTATCTCTCAGATATAAAATACACATCTTACCTGCTTGTATTGTTAATAAATGTTTAATTCTTTACACTTGATATTGAATTTATTCACATCCTTACTATTCCACTATACTACACTATACTATACTATACCTAATATGTGTATTAGGATAATATACATTTGCTTTGAACAAGGACACTTGATATCAATTATTTGTGGATTATCATATTTTGTCTGGAGTATTTTCCTTTCTAACTGTCTTTTTATTCAAAACTTGACTTCATTTAATTCAGGCACTGGAGTTAATTTTTCCCCACATCCTGTAGGTAGCTTGGCCTCCATTACATTCATTAACATTTGCTTTGATCATCTACAATGAATAAGGCCATGTCCAGGCATTTCTCAGCATACCAGTGGATAACACCTAGTACAAGATCGAAAAGAGTGATACATAATAGTATGTCAGCAATATAATGCTGCAAGAGAGAAACGCTATATATGGAAGCTGAAAAACATTAATCATCTGTTTCCTTCCAAAGAAGAACATTAGGGAATACCTCAGTCTCTGCATCTTTTTCTTAAAACACATGTATGGACAGTATTCAGAAGCTAGGTAGAAAAATGGTCCCATGTCCGGTGTTACTTTTCATGTGTTTATAAATGAATATGCACAAAACAGAATCTTCACATGAAATACAGGTAAACTTGCAATATGAGAGGTTGTGCAAATTATTTCTGTCCCTTCTCATGCTTCTTTTTAAAATTTCTTAGCCAGCCATGAAAATGATTGAGGTTATCTAACTGTTGAATCAATTGAAATTATTTTAAAATATTTAGATCAAATAGTTATCTTTGTAAGAGATTAAAATCTCTATAGAAGGAGGCTGTGTAAGAACTATCAACATCAGAAGCTCATTTCAATTCACACTATGGCATTCTAAATTTAATTCTGCTATCTGCTTTGTGCCTCAATGCTAAAATCTAGGATCTTTATAATTGGGAGCAAAATATTTTTCTCCCATGATGCGAGAAAAGGGACCAAGGAACCATTAAAACTGGGAAATTGAATTGGCATTATTCTTTATTTAATAACATAAATTTCTAGGGACTTAAGAATTTATACAGATATGTCAGATTTAGATACATTTTGAATACAAAGAGGAAAGCAGTACATGTGCAAACAATAGGACATTGCAAAAAAAAAAAGAAGTTGAATCTTTTTTTAAGATTTATAATACATTTATATTTTCTGTTTTGCGGTAAGATGGTGAAAGAACATGTCTTTTTTTTTTTTTTATTTGACAGATAGAGTTAGACAGTGAGAGAGAGAGAGACAGAGAGAAAGGTCTTCTTACCACTGGTTCACCCCCAAAATGGCCGCCACGTCTGGAGCTATGCCGATCAGAAACCAGGAGCAAGGTGCTTCCTCCTGGTCTCCCATGGGGTGCAGGGCCCAAGCACTTGGGCCATCCTCCACTGCCTTCCCGGGCCACAGCAGAAAGCTGGACTGGAAGAGGAGCAACCGGGACTATAACCGGTACCCATATGGGATGCCAGTGCAATAGGCGGAGGATTAACCAAGTGAACCACGGCGCCAGCCCCAAAGTACATGTCTTGATGGTGATAATAATAATTTATTTTATTTTTAATGTACCCAAGCACTAAAATTTAACCTAATTCAATTTTATTCAACTAGTGAAAGTCAAATAAGAAGAATATAATCCATTTGTCTTAACCAATTTTAAATATCTTAAATAAGATTTCAGCAAATGAATTTGTTTATTGAGTCAGCATGTGCTTTTCACTGCTAGCCATATACCAAGTCATTACTGGAAGTGAATCTGAGCCATTCCAACCGTGGGAGTCACCAATGGGTCTAGTGGGGGTGTTCTCTCTGACTCCACCCTTTGTCCTCTTAAAAGGGTTATATCAAATTTCTTTTCAAGATTCACCTTCTTCATAGTGCAATTCCATGATTTTTGTTTCAACTGATATCACTTGATGCTTATTTATTTAAATTAAGCAAATAAAGCAATAAAATAAAGACAAAAAGAAAAATGTTGATTTTTAGGAATAAATTTGCTTAAAATGTAAATGACTGAGAAAACCACAAATTTGATTTAATTCATACAAATGGAAATGAAATAATAAATGTATTCTCCTTTTTTTTTTTTTTTGACATGCAGAGTGAACAGTGAGAGAGAGAGAGACAGAGAGAAAGGTCTTCCTTTACCCTTGGTTCACCCCCCACAGTGGCTGCTCCGATGGCATGCTCCAGCTGGCACACCGCGCCGATCCGAAGGCAGGAGCCAGGTGCTTCTCCTGGTCTCCCATGCGGGTGCAGGGCCCAAGGACTTGGGCCATCCTCCACTGCCATCCCGGGCCACAGCAGAAAGCTGGACTGGAAGAGGAGCAACCGGGACAGAATCTGGCACCCCGACAAGGACTACAACCTGGTGTGCTGGCGCCGCAGGCGGAGGATTAGCCTAGTGAGCCGTGTCCTGCCAGCCCCCTTTCTTAATAGCAGAATCAAATTAAAAATATTGTTAATAACTGCTGTTATTCCTGATACTGTATAAATAACTAAATGCCATCAGGTTCCTAGGGATATCTTTTATATCTTTTTTTTTTTTTAACATAGATGTGGGCCACCTTTAAAAGACATGATTTTCCTTGCTTTGTTGAAGTAGACAAGAAGTGAAATTGGCATTTGACATTTCTGGCACCAAATCCTCACTGCTTCAACCTATCATAATAGTGGTTATTTACAGTGCCTTCACTATTTGCCAGGAAATGTACGTGAGGGGAGATGGTGATATAACTAGGAATAACTCTCAATTTTAGAAGAAGGAAGACAACAGGATGAACTGAAATGGAATCATAAGAGATGAGGTGTCCTGTCAACACAAATCAATCACCCACAAGCAGGAATGGGCGCCCAGTGCCATCCAAAAACTCAATGTGTATGTGAGTCTCTCAATTCCATATGTTCACAACATTATATGTGAGTCTGTCTGAAATATTGATTCTGGCCCATGGGATTTTAGATTGCAACCTCTTCCACTAGGAGATTTCAAGTCCTTGTTTAAATGGTTTGATTTGGAATAGATTCAAAGACTTATTGTAGAATATTCCTAGGTATATGCTGTGGTTCAACTCCGTAGGGAAAAAGAATTGTCCCTCCATGGCGACTTTTAAGGCTACAAATCCCCATATTTCTACATGCATGATCTGTCTATAATATTGCAGATTTTCCCATCAGAAATTGAAAGCTATTCTCAATGTCCTAGATCCAGGTGGGTTAAATGACTTGCAATAACCAATGGGTCATTATCAGAAGTGAATTAGAGAACAGGGGGTAGTTTTCTTTCTCACTATTCTCGGAACCCTGAAGTTTGTCCTTGGAATAACCTTGGGTTAACCTGCCTAATGATTTCTATGCAAGAGCATGTCTTCTAAAACCCTGAAAGGTAAAAACACTTTTGATAGAATCCTTCCTGTTCTTCCCAGTGCTCTTAGTTAATTGTTGCCAAAGATTTCCACGTTGATGACACCTTCCCGTACAGAATTACAATGGCCTTTTCCAGAATAATGTGCTGTTAGAGGACTCAGATCTGACCAGAAGAGGTAGTTGGTCATGCTTTTACAGCTGAGAGGTATGAAACTGACATAAAATATATCCCTCTTTTAGAATCAGATACTAGTATTGCTGGCAGACAACAATTGGAGATGCTACTTTATAGTGAAAACCAATGAGAGAATGTACGGGTCTATCATTTAAAAAGAAAGGCAGGTATTTGGACCAGTGGTTAAACTGCTGTTCAGGACACTTGAACACAATGCCAGAGAACCTGGCTTCAAGTCCCAGCTCTGCTCCTGATCCAAGCTTCCTGCTAGTGTGCACTCGAGGAGGCTCCAAGGTGATGGCTCAAGTAATCGGATCCCTGCCCAACAGGCGGAAGACCCAGCTTGAGTTCTTGATCCCAGTTTCAAGCTGAATCAGGTTGCCATTATGGATATTTGAGGAATGAACCAGCAGGTAAGAGCTTTCTCTCTGTTTTTCTCTGCCTCTCAAATAATAACTTTAAAAAAAAGTTCAATAAAATGAAATAACATTGAATGATTTACACAAACTAAAATAAATACCAAGAAGAGATCAAGAAGAGTGTACTGTGCTAGCCTTGTGGTGTAATGGATAAAGCTGCCACCTACAATGCCAGCACCCCATATGGGCACTGGTTCAAGTTCTAGCTGCTCTGCTTTCAATCCAGATCCCTGTTACTGACATGGGAAAACAACAGAAGGTGGCCAAAGTACTTGTCACCAACTTTGGAAGAGCCAGATGAAGCTCCTGGCTCCTGGCTTTAGCCTTACCCAACCCTGGTTGTTGCAGCCATCTGGGAAGTAAATCAGCAGATGGAAGACCAATCTGTCTCTCTGTAGCTCTACCTTTCAAGTAAATAAATATTTTTAAAAAGAATATTGTAAAACAAAAATACTAAATGTGATGAGACATATTGGTAACCAAAAGCAAAAGAAAGAAAATTATATTAAAAACAGGAACGCTCAAATATGAAAACAACTATATTAAAAATGCAAAACCATCAAAATAGGAAAATTGATAAAAATCGCATTGAACAGCATATAAATGAGGATTTAAAATGGATTTTTGGTTGTATAAATTGTAGGAGGACTTCCAGCTATGCTTGCACTTTGGTCTCTGAGCTCACTGGTTCCTCTGGGAGTCTCACCAGGTTTTCCTTTGTTGATGATCTGCTGGTAGAGCTATCTCTTTTTGTATCTGAGCATAATCTTATATTTGGGGGATATTTTTGAGACCCTAACACATACAGCTTTTTCTCTGAGGTATATTGAGAAAATTCTAGTTTAGAATTAAGAAAAAATTTTCATTTGGTCCATAGGATCATCTTGACCAAATGTGTAGCCTGATGGACTTAAGGAATGTGTTTGGCATTTCTTACAGGTTTATCACCTTTAAATTCTTTCTTGTTGCAAAGTGACATATATAAATAATACCAGAATAAATATATACATATATGTACAGAATTTAAAAAGTGAATTAACGTGGCTACAGAATTGAGATACAATCTTTGAACATTTTAGAAGAGTGGAAGGAAAATTTTAATGTCTATATTCTTTCCTTTTTACACATCAATATGGCAGTTATAAGTCAATAAATTTTTACTATCTCCAAACTGTATGCAGTGAGAAATTCATAACTGATTACCATTTAACAGATGAGTAATATTTTCACAACTAATACAAATAATTGTTCATTTCTCAGTAGATGTTTTAACATGGTGCTAACTGCAGAATTTTATCTATTTAGAGCTGCAAAGTGCTGTAGTCACCACAGTGTGCTTGGAGAAAAATGTAATTTAGCATCAATACTCTGATTTTGTTTAAAAAAATTAGTCTAGAAAAGAAGACATTGAAACAATAGGGCTATTGAGAGCTTTTAAAATATCTACTTTTTGTCTTAAGTTCTTTGGAAAAATATATTCAAATTAATGACATTTATTTCTGCTTAAGATAAATGGGAAAACTGAGAGACAAGTAAACTGTACTTAAAGCAAAACAGTAGAAGTCAAACATTCATTTTAAAAAATAACGTTTTTAGGACCCAATGCTCTGGTTCAGTGGGTTAACGCCCCGGCCTGAAGCCCCGGCATCCCATATGGGTGCCAGTTCGAGACCCGGATACTCTACTTCTGATCCAGCTCTCTGTTATGGTCTGGGAAAGCAGTAGAAGATGGCCCAAGTCCTTGGACCCCTGCACCCTTGTGGGAGACCCCGAAGAAGCTCCTGGCTCCTGGCTTCGGATTCCCCCAACTGCCTCCAGAGAGAGGCCTGGCACCCAGCCAACCAGGTTATTTAAAAATGGCAGAACTTTTGCTACGTAGATGCCGGTTTGCTTCCCAGGCTTGCTTCCTTATTCCATCACATGGACATTTCCATTTTCCTTCTGTCCCCCTAGCTCGCCTACACACACATAGACTCATGTCCACCCAGCTAACTTCACATTTCCCCTCAAGAGAAGTAAGCCGTCATCTTACAGGGGGTATAACATGGATGAGAGTCCACTTTCTTTGTTGTCTTCAGAGCTGACATATGGGCATAGAGCTGCTCAGGGGTATTGCCCTCTTGCTGCCTGTCTTAGAGTCAAAAGTGGTCTGGGGAGTGATTGTTTCGCATGGTCCAGAGGACTGGCTACATCATCTCGCGATCATCTGGAGTTGGATGACTTCCATTCTGTTAGAGGCAAAATGAATGAAACACAAAGTCCAAAGAGAAGCAGGAAGAGTATGGGAGTTATAGGGCCAATGAAGGGCAATAGCCAGGATTTTCATGACCAGATTTGTTAGACCAAATATTCCAGCCCTGGAGTTGTCTGACCTTACTCAGGAAGTAGTGAGCATGATTTTGTACCTGTCCAATTTGATTGATGCCCCACAAGAACAAAAGCATTTTTGGAGGATGACTTGGACATCTCTTTGGGAAGCAATTAGTATGTCTAACTCCCTACTTCTTTTGAAGGATTGTTTAGCAATCCTAGTGCAGGAGCCCTAATCACGATGACATTTACCTGAACGAACGTCATGTTTTGTTCTTTCCCAAAGGAGGAGGCCCTGTTCATCTCACATTTGAGAGCTTGATATGGGAGATTTGCTATTTCCCTGTACTTAGGAATCAACCTCATATTAGCAAGAGCTATCTTAAGGTTGTAGGAGCAGGGATCTACTACATGCCCGGTTTCTGTTCCCAGGAAGTGAGGCTGTGCCCCAAATAGTTTATTTCCTGACATATCAGCTGTACTTTCTCTTGGAAACCCAGTAGCCATGTTCTGTTAGGAAATTAAGGGTTCTAGACAAAAACCCAAAATTGGAGTCTCAGGAGGGGAACAGACTGGCATTTTAAATTGGCTCTCCACCACTACCCCGCCCCCGTGAGATAAGTCCATTAGGTTCTCAGCAAAGAACGTGTCTAAATAGGTGGGAGATATTTGTAAATCCTTGTGTGGCAGTGCTCTCTGGGTTAGCTGTTACTTAACACCTTGTTTGATAATCAGAATGGAGAGGAGGGGTTTTAGGCTTCATAGTAATTGTGTGGGCATTAAGACGTGGCCAAGTATGTGTAAGGCACCGAATTTTCCATATTTTCACAGGGGGAAAGATATGAGTTGTTATACGGGAAATGTGAAAACCCTTAGGGAAGGCAACTCATCAACTTATTTCCTGGCTGGGCTGGAAGGAGGACTGGACTATCTGCATTAAAAAATATGTATGTATGTATGTATGTATGTATTTAATCTGAAACCAAAAATTACAGAGAAAAGGAGAGACACATAAAAAGAGATATCTTCCATCCGTTGGTTCAATCACTAAATGTCATAACGACCACATCTGGGCTAGGCTGGAGACAGGAGCCAGGAGCTTCATCTAGGTCTCCCACATAGGTGGCAGGGATCCAGGGATTTGGGCCATCTTCTGCTGCCTTCCTAGGAACATTATCAGGGAGCTGGATCAGAAATAGTGCAACCCAGGCATGGACCAGCACCTATAGGACGCCGATAATGCAGGAAGCAGTTGACCAGTTATGCCACAATGCCGCCCCCCCTAATAGCTTTTCGTGGAGTCTTTGAGGTTTTCTATATTTAAGATAATGTCCTCTACAGTGCTGCCTGGACTTTCTCCAGTGCGAATGCCTGTACTGTTTATCTTACATTATTGCTATAGCTAGGACTTCCAGGGCTGTCTTGAATAAAAGTGGTAAAAGTGTGTGTTCTTTTGTCATTTCAGATCTTTGAAAAAAAAAAAAAACTTCATTTTTTGCCATTCAATGTGATGTTAGCTGTTGGCTTGTTACATGTGGATTTCATTATGCTAAGATATGTTTCTTCTGTATCTAATCTGTCTGAGTTTTTATAATGAATAGATATTGAAGTCCATCAGATGGCTTTTCTGCATTGAGATGATTATGTGAGTTAATCCATTCTATTTATGTGGTTTATTGTATTTATTGATTTGAAAATTTTGAAATGCCCTAGTGCCACTAAAATGGATCCCACTTGATCCTGGTAAATGATCTTTTCAATGTGGTATTGGATTTGATTACCCAGTGTTTTACAGAGGATTTTTGCATCTATGTTAATTAAGAATACAGACCTATGGATTTCTTTTTTTGTATCCTTGTCTGGTTTTGGTGTCAAGGTAGAACTGGTCTCAGAATGAATTTGGAAGAATTCCTTTTCATTGTATTTCTTAAAATAATTTAAGAAGTTTTGATGTGAATTTTTTAATTGTTTGATTGATTTAACAGTGGGAAATTTTTAAAATATTGATTCAGTCTTTCTACTAGTTATCCCTCTTTTTAGGTACTTTATTTTCTCATCATTCAATCTGGTTGAGTGTGTGTGTGTGCGTGTGTGTGTGCATGTGTGTGTGTGAGGGCACACACATGAATTTGTCCATTTCTTCTAGGTTATCAAGTTTGTTGCCATTTAGTTATTCATGGTAATTGCTAATGATCATTTGTATTTCTCTGGTGTTCGTAGTAATGTCTCCATTTTTATCACTAATTGTATGTATTTGAAATATTTTTCTTGGGTAGTCTAGCTAAGTGTTAATCAATTTTGTTTATCTTTTCAAAGAACCAGCTCTTAGCTTTACTGGTTTCTAAGTCTCCATGCCATTTACTTGTATTCTGAGTCTTGTTTCTTCTGTTTCTAACAATTTTGGATTTGACTTTTCTTCTTTTTATAGTTCTTTGAAGTTTGTTTGTTTGAGGTCTTTCTCGTTTTTGAATGCAGGTTTTGATTGCCTTCAACTTTCCACTTCACACTAGTTTTGTTCTATAGGTCTGATGTGTTTCCATTTGCAAAAAATTTTTAAAATATTTATTTATTCATTTATTTATTTGAAAGGCAAAGAAACAGAAAGAGAAAGAGAAATAATCCATCTACTGGTTCACTACCTGCATGACCACAACCAGCAGGGTTTGACCAGGCCAAAGGCAGAAGAGAGGAATTTGATTTGAGTCATTTACTTGGGTGGTAAGTATCAGAGTACTCGGGACTATCATCCACAGACTTCCCATGTGAATTAGCAGGAAGCTACTTCTGTAGTGGAGCAGCTGAGATTTGACCCACATGATGCTATGGTCAGAAAAGATATTTCGTATGATTTCAGGTCTTCTATATTTGCTGAGACTTTTTTATGTCCTACTGTATTATATTTCTTAAAAAATGCCTCATATGCTGGTAAGATAATTGAATTATATAGCTGTTGGGAGGGGTTTGTTTTTGTTTGTTAGATCCAATTGATACAGGGTCCAATTTAACTGTGCTGTTTCTTTGCTATTTTTCTAGAAATTTTGTCCATTTATGAAAGTGAGGTATTGTAGTTCCTTTCTATTATAGTGTTGGAGTATATCTCTTCATATATGTCTATTAAAGTTTGATTGATGTATTTAGATAATCCAATATGCAGTGCATATGTATTTACAAATGCCATTTTCTCTTGCTGGATTGAATCCTTTATCATTATGTAATAATCTATACAAAGAAAAATAAGAAAATATCAGTTCTCTTGTTTTTGTTGGTTTTTTTTTTTTTTTTTTTTTTTTTTGGACAGGTAGTGTTAATAGACCATGAGAGAGAGAGAGAGACAGAGAGAAAGGTCTTCCTTCCATTTGTTCACGCTCCCTCACAAATGGCCGCTATCGCCAGTGCTGTGCCGATCCGAAGCCAAGAGCCAGGTGTTTCTTCCCAATCTCCCATGCGGGTGCAGGGGCCCAATCACTTGGGCCATCCTCCACTGCCCGTTAGGGCCACAGCAGAGAGCTGGACTGGAAGAGGAGCAGCCGGGACTAAAACCCGGTGCCTAGATGGGATGCCAGTACTGCAGGTGGAGGATTAACCTAGTGAACCACCGTGCCAGTCTCAGTTCTCTTGTTTCTAATAAATCTGTGGACATTATGCTTTTAAATAGGTTTTCTTCAAAAATAAATAAATAAAATAAAGCAAAGAAAAAGTTTACTTGTTTCATTGGCAAATTCACGCAAATATTTTAAAAAATAAATAAAATAAATATACCATACCATAAAGTTATATAAAAATGAAAAAGTGGACACTATGATACCAAACCTGAAATAAAATATATGGTAAATAACTTGTCATAATTTTCACTATTTCATATATAGATGTAAAAATATTCAGTACTTTCAAGCCAAATTCAGTAATATGTAAAATGTATAATATGTAGCAATCAAATAGTGTTTATTCAAGTAAATTGAATATGTTTAACATATGCAAATCGGTATATAAGATAATATGCCATCGTGTTAAATATAGCAATAAAATAGCAAATCAGAATGAAAAAGGAAATATTCTTGAATTATATAAGTTCGAAGTTCAAGAAGTAAGTATAGCTAGCTGCAAAATAGCACTGCATCTTAGAATTATAAAGAAAAATGTCATATCTATAAAAATCATAAAATGACAATGTCAGGTAGTATGGTAGGAATCGTCATTGAGAAAACCTGAAGAGGTGACTTTGCACTTTACTCATATTTGCATCAAGGATTGTTGTTTTGAAAGAGTTTATTTAAATTAAAAATGACTAAGCTGTTCATCTGCTGTGGAGAATATTTTTAAGTGTGCCATGAAGAAAGAAGTCAGTAGGGTTAACTGTAAGTAAAATAACAATTTCAAAAACAGCTATAGAGTGATCAAGTACAGAGAAAAACAACAGGCATTCTCACGGATTTCTGAAAAGAACATGAATTGGTTAATTATTTAAGAAAGCAACTCATATATATATTTATATATATATATATCAAAGGCATGCTTTATTTATTGATTTAGATACAGCAGTTATGTAATATGAAGGTAGTTTATGGAATTAGTTGTAAGTTTTTCTTGTAAAATTTTCATCACAACATATATTTGGGAAATTTTAAATATCCAGTGGATGAGTATGTAAGTAATTTATATCATGAGGAGCAACATAAAATTATCTTGGTGGTAAGCCTTTGGTTTAGCTGTATAAGGCCAGTCAAAATGCCTACTATATCAGGAGTGGCCTGGATTTTATTACCTGCTTGCAGTTGATGTCTGAAGTAGCTGTGTCCCTGCCAGTTATGTGGGATACCCTCATACTTGAGTGGCATGGCATTAGCCAGGCTTAAACCTAGCCTTTGTGGGCATTCAGGTAGTGAACCAGTAGATGAGGATTCCCCCACCCTCTTTCTCTCTCTCTTTCTTCCTCCTCTCTCATTCCTCTCTCTCTGCAATTTAAAATTAAAATGTAAGGCCTACTTCTCAATAAAAAAAAAAAAAAGAGTAGTATTTGGATTGATTGTTTGATGTGTTACATCTTGAAAATTTTGGAAATGAACAGATATATTAATAATTTAAAGAGTTGTTGGAAAGTTTTACTAAGGTAATTCATGAAAAAATATACACACATACACAGTGTGTGCATTCCCAACAGACATTGAGAGGGGACCCATATTCTCATGGATTTACCACTGAAATATAGTCCTATCCAAAAAAACAGTAATATAATAAATGATGGTATATAACACAATCCTTTTTTTAAAGATTTATTTATCCACTTGAAAGGTAGAGTTACAGAGAGGCAGGGGTGGGGCGGGGGGGGTTGGGTCGTCCATCCACTGGTTCACTCCCCAGATGGCTGCAATGGCTGGGGGCTGTGCAGATCTGAAGCCAGGAGCCAGGAGCTTCTTCCTGGTCTCCCACGTGGGTGCAGGAGCCCAAGGACTTGGGCCATCCTCCACTGCTTTCCCAGGCCACAGCAGAGAGATGCATCGGAAGTGGAGCAGCCAGGACCAGAACGAGCACCTATATGGGATGCAGGCATTTCTGGGGGTGACTTCTAACCACTACGCCACAAGTGCCAGCCCCTATAACACATCCTTAAGTGAAATCCATCAGACAGGCTCTCAGGTATCATATGACTCAGTAGGTAGGTACACATATATATTCAACAACAGGATTATATTGAAAACATAATCATGATATTTAGTAGGATTACTTTTAGTCTAGCAAAGCATCGAAATGAGAAATAGAAAGGAATGCGTAGGACTAGGCAGTGGAAATCCGTTCTGGAACTGTAGTCTGTTTTAGGAGTTTGGTTTTAGTCCAACAAGTGTCTCACTTAGAATGCCTTAGTTACATGCTTCCAAAACAAAATCACGGGTCTTATTTTAGATTGTAAAGAAAAGTCACAATTATAATGTGAGTTTCTGAATCAACAGATATCAAAAACTACACATGCAAAGCACTTAACAACAGATAGCAATCATTTTAGATAGTAATTAAGTGGGCAGGATTCATTGACCTAGAAAGAAAGAGAATCTGAGCTACTATTAACCATTACATAGGGAAGAAGCTCCTATGTAAAAGGATAGTTCAATTTTTATTACCTTTTAACACCACTCTTTGTGCTGCCTATATAATTTTTTCCTCACTAGAAACATGATATGCATGGGTGTGACTACATACTTGTGTATTTGTGTGCGCTGCTTTCATAGAAACTGTTCCTGAAAGAAATATGAGAAGGAAAGAGACAAGTTGTGGCCTTTTTTTAAATCAGTGGGAAATAAAAATAAATTTATGCAAAAAAGGAGCAGTGAGATTTATTTGTGCTTGAGAAAAAATGTTGCATATATCTCTAGTCATTCAGAACTCGTGTATAAGTTGTGACTTTTTGTTTGCTGTCTAAACATGTTGCATATGATTCAATCATATGAACAACTTGGCCCTGGCACGCAGATTTCCTATTATTTTTAATGCAAAGGACACAAATGAAATATTCAAATTGACGCCAATTAGATACCACAATATTCTCCATAACTGGTATCCAGATTGAAGAATTTGGATGTGCCTAATTTTGTTTGTCTGTTTCTAGAGTAGTCTTTTATTTGTAAAAAAAAATATCTTTTAAAAGGTAGACTGATGGGATGGGCGGAGAGACTTGTGAGAGAGAGGACAGAGAAAGAATTGTCCTTTCACCTGCTGGTTCTCTCCGCAAATGGCCACAATGGTCAGTGTTGATTTAGGCTGAAGCCAGGATCTATGGACTCCATTTGGGGTCCCCCA